>NC_138380.1:64934949-64962731 GCF_054177405.1 Leptonychotes weddellii | reverse complement strand
TGTTTTTGTATCCTTTTTAACATTGTATATACTAAATAATTTATCAGTCAGTAGTCTCCATTAGATTGGCTGAAGAAAATTTTCAACATTTTAAAATTGGGAAAATACTGTAGAAAACGTCATTGGCTTTATATCTTAATATTAAATTGCTTACCCAAAAAGCATACAATCTATACATTGTTAACTTCCAAACTGTATCTCCAGCCCAGACCTTTCTCCTCAGCTTCACACTTGTATAGCCTACCTGACATCTTGTTGGCCTCTCAGATGTAACAGGTTCAATTTTAAGCGGATCCCCCACTTTCCTTCCCACTTGTACTTTCACCGCCTGCAGTCATCCCGTCTCAGTAATGGCCATTCCACCCTTCCAGGTGCTCAGGCCAAGAACTGTGGACTCCTTTTTTCTTCTCCCTCAATCCCACTTCCAGTTATCAGCAAATCCCATCCTTACCTTCAGAGTACATCCAAAATCTGATCAAGTATTCACCACCTCCACTGCCACCTCCCAGATCCAAGCTACCATCAACTTTTACTTGGATGACCGCAGCCACTTCCTAAATAGTCCCCCTGCTTCTAGCCTTGCTGCCACTCCTGTTAGTCTTCTTAGACAGCCAGCCAGGGTGGTCCTGTTAAATATAAGTCAGATCTTTCATTCCTCTCCCAAAAACACTTTAGTGGCTTTTCTTTTTTACCAGAATAAAAGCCTAGTGATTTATGATGACCCTATAAAAGACCCTGAACAGTCCATTTGCCCCCATTACTTCTCTTGACTTCATATCCTACTCCTTTCTTCCTCACTGTACACTACGATAATACTGGCCTCCTTTCTGTTCCTTGAATGCATAGGGCATGCTCCTTTCACTGGCTTTTTACCCTGCCCGGAATACTCTTTCCCCTAAGTATCCCACAGCTCACTACTTTACCTGTTTTACTCAAGTGTCACATTCCCTGATCATCCCAAAACTCCATCCCCTTCTTGGCTTTGTTATTATAACACCTTACCTGAATATATTGTAAACTCCATGGGGACAGGGATTTTAGTTTATTTTGTTTTTGTTCTCTTTCCCTACATGCCTGGCAAATGGCAGGTGCTCAGTAAATACTTGTGACATGAATTTATGATTTTATCTGCCTAGAGGAGTATGCCTTTCCTTTGAGAAATGCGTCCAATAATCATGTGCTTCCAGCATAGGCTACCAATCTTTGCTTCTAGCACTTATTATTCTGCTGGTCCCTCTTCTAAAAATGATACATTCATGCTTCTCTTGTTCAATTTGAAATTACTGTTTGATTTTTATTGCAACATACAATTTGCATAAATTGTAATTCCTAAGTTCATATATTATCTTGGGAAATAATTAAGCATTCTTTAATCCTCTGTAAAGTATATGAATTATTCATTGTCATTGAATGTGGTGTTTCCCAACAGTCATAGTGCTATTTTGGTATGCATGTTGCTTTTACGTGACTCTGTATCATGACTTATAACTTTATACCATAGCCAAGAAAGGTCAGTACCTGTTTCCCCTTGTAAACCTGGATTGAGAGTACGTGGTCCTGTTTTGATTTTTCTTTCTTTTTTAAAGATTTCATTTATTTATTTGTCAGAAAGAGAGAAGGAGGGAGAGAGCACAAGCAGGGGGAGTGGGAGAGGGAGAAGCAGGCTTCCCGCGGAGCAGGGAGCCCGATGCGGGGCTCGATCCCAGGACCTTGGGATCACAAGCTGAGCCAAAGGCAGACACTCAACCAACTGAGCCACCCAGGCATCCCCCTGTTTTGATTTCCGAGAGTTTTGTAGGTTTTAGTGTTTTTTGTGTAGACAGTGCTTCATAACTACCTTTATGGGATCAGGTAGGTCCCACAGACACTCCTTGCTCTCTTACTTATTTTTTCTGGGCTCAACAAGATTTGACTTTTATGTACTTGTTATGGAAGTCCTACACTTTAGATTTTTCATTTCGGATATTGTACCCTATTGTCGGGTCACGTTTGGAATCATGGAATCATTTGAATCTAGCTGATAACTTTTTAGTCTGAAATCAGAGTCACTGCAGCACTTATGTTCATCCAGTTGCCGTTTCTTCAGGATGCAGGAAAGCGTAAGTGGCTCAAATCTCAATTCTTCTTATCTTTTTTAGGTGTTAAATTCATTTAGGTGTTAAAGGTTGTTATATTCCTATGTCCTTCATTATTTCATTAAGATATGTGGAATATAAAATGAATTTAAAAACATTAAGTCAAATACATAAGACTCAGTTTCTTGTTTTCTGATATTGGAGAGTTTCCAGTCTCAGACTGCGGGTGGCTATGATTTGGAAAACAGGGAACAAACATGAGGAAGTCTTTAACCTTAATTATATTTCATTGCTGTGGCAATAGAATGTAATAGAACTTAGTGCTAAGATTCACTATCGGTAGCTAAAAATATATAAAGTATAAATGAATTCTTTCTTTCAGATGCAAACCAATACTTGAATGTCAACATGTAGTAGTTGGGGCTTTGCTGAGAACACAGATATTGCTACATAGCTTAAGACATCCGTGGGGGAAAAAAAGCATAGGTTCAAAGATACACATAAGTTTATCCATAATAGTGGACACATTAGAACCAATTTAATATAAAGCAATGGAGAACGGACTAAAATATTATCTGTCAGATTTTGATATTATTAATATTATGTATTCAAGGAATATCTAATCAAATGAAAAATGCTCGTGATAAAACCTAAATACAAAAGAAAGAAGTTCCAATTTTATTATATGCCATGATCCAGTTCTTCACTTGAAAGAAGGCTCTATACATATAAAAAACATGCCAGTGTGTGTTTATTGTGATTATTACAGGGTTTGAGGATTATAGTGATCTTTTTATTTTATTCTTTATACTTTTCTATTTTCTATACTTTTCTTTCCAATTTTATGCTCTCTGTGTAATCTTAAGTATTTTTAAGGAAGGAAAGAAGTTTTTAGAACTAGACATAGCTATGATCCTAGGCAAGTTAGTAATAACAATGATGACTACATTATATTGAGTACCTACTATTTAGCAAATATTGGAATATATTTTATGTATTTTTGTCATCCTATTTTATTATAGTCCAGCAATGGAAGCTTAATTATCTACTTTTACATATTAGGGAAGAGTCTCAAAACTTTCGAGTAGCTTATAAGCTAGTAAATGTTATAGCAGGATTCAAACTGAAGTTTATACAATTTTCTAAATATACCAGAAGGCCTCTCCAAAATAATTTAACTCTCAAAGCCTGTGTTACTTTACTGTAAAATGTAGGTGGAATTGTTGTGCAGCTTAAATGACACAAGGTACATAAACCACAGGACAAGTTTTTTTTCCATGAGATCTTCTTATAGTTATAGCCTTCTGGCTTTTTTTTTTTTTTCCCCAGTCTGCTTCTGCACATGTATTATTTAAGCTGTTGTTAAATATTTCCATTAACAACATTATCTGAAATTTAACTCTATACAGTAAATCTGTAAGTTGCATTTCCTTTTTTTTTTTTTTAAGATTTTATTTATTTATCAGAGAGAGAGTGAGTGAGACAGAGAGAGAGAGCACAAGCCGGGAGGTGGGGGAGAGGCAGAGGGAGAAGCAGACTCTCCACTGAACAGGGAGCCCAATGCAGGGCTCGATCCCAGGACCCTGGGATCATGACCTGAGCCCAAGGCAGATGCTTCACCCACTGAGCCACCCAGGAGCCCCTGTAAGTTGCACTTCTTCAAAGAAGAGCAAAATTAATCCATTGATTAGCATTTTGTTGTTACAGTTTTAATGTTTATATACTTCAGTTTTGCAGTCAGTTTTGGAAGTTTCATTTTCATGAGAATCAGTGGTACTTTGTTAAAAGGGGTAAAGCTTAGGTTTTTCACCTTCCTTAAAAGATGTTTTAAGAAACTTGGTGGGGGGTGACTGTGTGGCTCAGTTGGTTAAGCCTCTGACTCCTCATCTCAGCTCAGGTCTTGATCTCAGGGTTGTGAGTTCAAACCCCAACGTTGGCTCTGCACTGGGTGTGGAGCCTAGTTGGGGAAAAAAAAAAAAGTTTGGTATTTTGTTGAGTTTGGAAGGCTCTCTGTTCCTTGCCTGAGTTCTGAACCAGGTGAGAGGTCAAAACAGTAAACATACCCAGTTTTTTTCTCTCCAGATTTTTTAAAGTCCCTGAGGTAGATAAGGGACCAGTTGCCTTGCAAATGGAGGAAATCATTAGGAATGGAGGGAAAGTGTACTCTCAAAACCTTTTTCAAGTTTCGTACTTTTGTTTAGAAGTTAGTGTAAAAGGCTGCTGAAACACCTAAGTTTGGTGAATTGAGTCTAGCTGATAGCTATTATTGTCAGCAAAATGGATGGATGGATGGATAGATAGATAGAGTTTGCTTACTGTGATGTTGAGAGTTACACTGTTGCTTATGGGTACATTAAACAACTTCAGAAAATCCAGGATAAGTATGATTTCAAGTATTACATTTTAGGCTCTGTATTTTTCTCAAGTGTCTTAATTTTGGATTTAGAAAATATGGATACTCTTATCTATAGGAAATGCAAAGAAGTATGAAACTGTACTTAAACCACAAATTTACATTTTTGACTGATTAAAAGAAAAATTCCTTTAGACAGTGATCATACAGATTTTACTGTATGTTCTAGCTACTACATAGTTTTCTGTTATATGATTAACCACCATTTATTTTTCTGTTCTGCTGATAAATAACTAGATTATTCCACAGTTTTAAAAAACCAACTTCAGGGGCACCTGGGTGGCTTAGTTGTTAAGTAAGCATCTGCCTTCAGCTCAGGTCATGATCCCAGGGTCCTGGGATTGAGCCCCACATCGGGCTCCCTGCTCCGCGGGAAGCCTGCTTCTCCCTCTCCCACTCCCCCTGCTTGTGTTCCCTCTCTCTCTGTGTCTCTCTCTGTCAAATAAATAAAATCTTAAAAAAAAAACAAAAAACAACTTCAAATTGGTTTTTCCTGGAAGAGAGAGGGAGGGAAAGACTTGTGGCAGTGGGGATACCTAATTATGTGTTATATCTTTGAAAAATAAAGAGATTTGAAACAGTTATGGAGGAAAAGACATTGACATTATAGGCAGGAAGTAAATTAATGTTAATGTCTTGTTTAAGATATCTTTATTTACCCTGCAGTTATGAAGATGTTCCCCCATATTTTCTTCTGAAAGCATTATTGTTTAACTGGCAATTTCACATTTAGATCTGCAATTCATATGGAATTTGACTTTTGTGTGGGGTTTTAGGTAGGGTTCAAGATCCTTTTTTTTCCCCCTTGCGTATACAATTGGCCAAGCCTTTATTGAGAAGACCATTCTTTAAAGGAGGAGATTTTTTAACGATGGAAAATAACAGAACATGTTTGCTTGTTGAAAGGTGATCTAGGCCTACATGACTTTCTAGATTCTGGGGAACTGATGGCACAGGAATAGGATAAGTAAATGAAAGAACATAGTTTCTAAAGGGGAAAGAAACATTTTTGCAAAGGAAGGGATCCATAGCATATTTGTCTCTGCTTTGAAAGGGATGCACTCTCATGCTAAGAAGAGAAAATGAATGCAAATGCAAGTTGGTTTATAAGCTTGACTATGAGAAGATGAAGGAGTTCCATCTGTGTGTTCTGCTTTGTTCATGAAGTAAGGGTGTTGAGATGGTAGGTGTAGGAGGGAAGGGTTGTGGAGGATTAAAGAGAAGTAATAAAGTATGAAAGACCAAAGCCCAATTCATTCAGTTTTTTCTTTCTCTCTCATACCTTCAAATTCTGTGAGAGAGAATTTGATTGGTTAAGTTAGTCACTATTCAGTATAGAGTCCCCTCCTCAGGTATGAAACTCTTGAACCAGGCCTTGTAATAGGCAACTAGCTTGCCTAAAAGGTTCATTTTGGATCAGATGTCCATCCTTAGTCCTAGGTATCTCTAGGTCAGTGGTAATGGGGGAAACACACATGTCTGTCTTTTGTTCAGAAGGAAGCACTTCTTTCTTGGTCCCTCCGACAAAAGTCCTAGATTTAAGTCAGTGATCCAGTTTGGATGACATGAACAATGGCTCTGGTTAGGTGAACAGAAAACTCATTAGCCAGATTTGCTCCTTATAACCTTCTGCCCCCTAGTGGAGTCAGCCCCATCTAAACCCTGTCTTGACTGTGACGGAAGGGAAAGGTTTCTCTAGAAAAATTGGATTGCTCTTACCAGAGAAGGATGAACAGCTGCCACGGAAATAAAAATATATTGGAATTTAATGGAGAAAAGTATTTATAGACCCTCGATCTTTAAAGGAGTATAATAGTCTCTTAGTAAATGCAGTGAATTAAGAACTGAAGCAATTCTACTGTAAAAAGCTTTAATCTTGTTTTAGAATTTGTCTTCACTGTTAGTCAGTGACTTTTGACTTAATAGCAAAACCACCACAATGGAGTGTGGGTATTTCCGCTCAGCTTGCATCTCTTCCTTCTTAATCTTACATTAGGTTTTTGTTGTTTGTTTGTTCAAAGGATTTAAGGAAGAAATACCCTTCATTATTAGACCAGCTTGCAGTAGGGTATTTGGGGAAGGACATTACTCTAAAGTATAAAGTACTCATCGCAAGAAGATACGTTTGCACACATGGCAATGAACCGCACAGTGTTTGCCAGACTTAATGTTTGACTTTAAGCACAAAGAACATTGGAAATGGTTATCTTTCATCTTACAGTTGAAATACTTACAATACCATTACGTGTAAGATAGTTTAACTTTCTTCTGAAATCTCTTCCATAATAGCATCTTTTTAAGATTGAATCAGTAGGAAAACAATAAAATGTCCCCAGATTGTAAGCCAGTTTCCTTAAGTTGAGGGCTATAGTTATTTAGCAGTAGAAGAGTTTGGCTTTCACCAGGTATGGGTATGATTCTGAAATGATCTTTCATTTAGAAAAAGGAAGTAGAACCAGATAGAAAAACAAATGTTTTTGTATTGTGATTTACTCGGTAAGTAAGAGAAAGGAAGTAGAACTAACCACATAGAAAGGTATCTTTGTATTATCTTGTGCTTTGCTTGACACATAGTGATTGTTCAGTAACAGCATCTAAATTTGTAAAGAATGGGTAAATATGTGAATTTTTTGAAAATCCTTTTCCTATTAACATTTTATTTGGTGGGATCCTGTAGCCCTAGTATGGACAAGAATTTTTCTAACTTTATTCTGCATAAACCTAAGTCATCTAGGTTCATTGATAACTTTCCAAGGTGTTAGCCATCATCCCCCAAAATATATTGGTTACATCAGCATCGTATTCTTTTCCTTTCCCACAACTGAAAGCATTTCACTGTTTTCTTGCCTAACTACAATTTCCACTCTTAACTGTGAATAGTGAGCCAAAAAGACATTTGAGGAACGTGTGTACCATAATAGACGTAGGGGAGTCCAGATGACTTTTCCATAATTCAGAGAACAGAAGAAATCTTTTAAATTTAATTTTTAAATTATCATATAGTAATATTGACTTTTTTGGGTATACAGTCTAACATGTTAACACATACATAGATTGGTGTAACCACCATCATAATCAGGATGCAGAGCTGTTCTGTCACCCCCAAAAAACTTCTTTGTCCTATCCCTTTATAGTCTTACCGTCTTCTACCCCTAACCCCTGGCAATCACTGATCTGTTCTTCACTGTAGTTTTGTCTTTTTGAGAATGTTGTGTATATGGAATCATATTGTATGTTGAACCTGGCTTCTTAAACTCAGCATAATGCCTTTGAGATTCATCCACTTTGTAGCATTTCATTTGTTGGGTAGGTGATTTGTGAATATTTTCTCCCATTCTGTAGTTTGTCTTTTCAGTCTCTTAAGAACTGTCTTTTGCATAAACTATCACTTTTTCTCTTTTATAGATTATGCTTTTGGTGTCTATAAAGAACTCTACTTCAAATTTCAGCTCATGAAGGTTTTCTCCTGTGTTTTCGTCTTAAAGTTTTATAGGTTTTAGTTTTACTTTTAGATCTGTGAACCATTTTTAGTTTTACTTTTAGATCTGTGAACCATTTTTAGTTAATTTTGTGTAAGTTGTCCTTGCACCTTAGGTTATGGTTCTGTTCTTTTCCTTTCTTTTCTTTTCTTTGTTTTCTTTCTTTGTATGTGGATATCTAGTTGTTTGAACACCACTATTTAAATAAAAATCTCTCTTTGTTGAATTGCTTTTGCACCCTTGTAAAAATGAATTGACCATATTTGTATGAGTCAATTCTGGACTTTTGTTTTCTGTTCCATGAATCGTTTTTTCTTTCTCTTTGCCAGTAGCACACTGTC
The DNA here is from genome assembly GCF_054177405.1 of Leptonychotes weddellii. NCBI lineage: Eukaryota > Metazoa > Chordata > Mammalia > Carnivora > Phocidae > Leptonychotes > Leptonychotes weddellii. The sequence goes on along the minus strand of NC_138380.1, from coordinate 64,954,423 downwards.
TTAATTATTATAGTGTTAGAGTAAGTCTTAAATTAGTATTTTTCCTACAGCTTTATTCTTTAAGAACTGTTTTTAATTATTCTAGTCCCCTTGCTTTTCCATATAAATTTTAGGATTAGCTTGTTTAAATCCATAAAAATTCCTGCTACGATTCTGCTAGGATAATTCCTGCATTAACGCTGTAGGTCAGTTTGTGGAGAATTGACACTCTAATTCTGTCGAGTCTACAAAAGTTTTTAAAAAGACTAATAATCTTCATAGAGATGAAATGTTACATCCATGATCCAAAAATAGAATACTAATAGAATACTATAGGAAAAGGAACAACCAAATGACAAGAACGAACTATGAGATTTAAAACATGATAACTTAATTCCATAAAATAGCTGGAAGATAAAGTTAAGGAAATCTCCCTGAAAGTAGGACAAAAAAGCAGAGGTAAAGGAGGAGAGAAATATTAGAAAATTAGAAGATATAGCTAAGAAATCCATTATCCAAATAATAGGAGTCTAGAAAGGGAGAATAGAAATGGAGAGACAGAGATGATCAAAGAATTTGTCCTAGAACTGAATTAAGGACATAGATCTCCATTTTGGAAAAATGAATTTAAAAAAGAACCACACAACTTTATAGAAACAGAAAATAGGATGGTGGAAACTGGGGAGAGTTTAAGGGGAACAGACTTTCATCTTGGGAAAATGAAAAAATTCTGGAGATGGATGTTGGTGTTGGTTACACAGCAATGTGAATGTACTTAATGCCACTGAACAGTACACCTACAAATAGTTAAAATGGTAAATTTTATATCAAAAAGAACAAGAAAGGAAACAGTAGCAGATGAAAGACTTCACAATGTTTTAAAATCTAATATTACAGTTGTGAAAGAAAAAAAAGGACAAGGGGCCCCTGGGTGGCTCAGTCGTTAAGCGTCTGCCTTCGGCTCAGGTTATGATCCCAGGGTCCTGGGATCGAGCCCCGCATTGGGCTCCCTGCTCGGCCGGAAGCCTGCTTCTCCCTCTCGCCCCTGCTTGTGTTCCCTCTATCGCTGTGTCTCTCTCTGTCAAATAAATAAATAAAATCTTTTTTTTTTTTTTTAAGATTTTATTATTTGAGAGAGAGAGAATGAGAGAGAGCATGAGAGGGGAGAGGGTCAGAGGGAGAAGCAGATTCCCCACTGAGTGGGGAGCCCGATGTGGGACTCGATCCTGGGACTCCAGGATCATGACGTGAGCCGAAGGCAGTCGCTTAACCAACTGAGCCACCCAGGCACCCAATAAATAAAATCTTTAAATAAATAAATAAATAAAAGGGTAAGCTGATTTGTGTTACAGCACACCCAAAAAGCACAGGAATTGGACGCACAGGTAGCTCAGAATGAAGAAGGGATATGGCTAAAACAACAGCAAAGATTTAAAAATCTTATGAGGAGCAAGAACCAGACAGATCCTCTGTCCATTCTGTGCAGCTATTGCTCCGTTTCTGTTGTGGAAGAACACAGGAGATACATCATCTACACAGTTTGCCAGAAGCACAGGGACAGGCAGCAAAGGGTGATGCACCATTCTGGAAATGGCATTAGGTGGAATTATACATACTAAATGGTAAGACCTCCCCCAGCTTCCTTCCTCCATTTAGCCTGAAAGAATAGACCTAAACATTCTGTACTTGGGGTCCACAGTGAAATAGCCCAGCCAGATTCATGCTACAGTGCAACCTGCTTGTTGCCAAGCCTTGCTACTATAAATAATGCAAAATAAACATCAATGTATAAGTCTCTTTGTGTACCTTCCAGAGGTTATCCTAGGACAATATGTTAAATGTTTTATAACCATAACCCACAGGAAGAAGTAATTTTATATATCATAACTTGGGTATACACACACACACACACATGCACGCTTCATACGTTTGTATGTGTATATATTTATTTATTTGAAACAAAAGTTTCACAGAACTACCCTTGCTACATACATATGCTGTGGTATTTTTAGCTTTTTTAAAAAAATAAGTTGGCCCCGTTGTACCTCATTTAAATATAAAAGTAAATTGTGGTCATATACAGATGACTATAGATAGAATTCCTAGGCCTACAATATATTCATCCTCAACATGAAAAAATATTACAAAATTATAAAATCATTTTCCAAATTGTACTTCCCACCAGTAATGTTTAAGCATTTCAGCTTGTGTTTCCAGACTCTTCTTTTTTTTTTTAAGATTTTTTTTTTTTTTTGAGAGAGAGAATGAGAGAGAGAGAGCACATGAGAGGGGGGAGGATCAGAGGGAGAATCAAACTCCCTGCTGAGCAGGGAGCCTGATGTGGGACTCGATCCTGGGACTCCAGGATCATGACCTGAGCCGAAGGCAGTTGCTTAACCAACTGAGCCACCCAGGCGCCCCTCCAGACTCTTCTACTAATCTAATAACTAGAATGGCATCTGTGACAGATACTGTGTGTATGCTGACAGTCTTTATTTTTTAATCTTTTCTTTCTTCCTCTGTCAATTAAGGAAACGTTAAAAGGTCAAAACTCTATTCCCTAGCTCTTCTTGCAGTTAGAGGTAGTTGTGTGACCTAATTCTGACTAATGCAACACGCCAAGCTTGCAGTCTGGAGCTGTAGCAGCCATTTTATGACCACATGGGTGAAAACAGCATGCTGAGAATGACAGTATAAAAATGGGAGGGGGGCACTCAGAACATTGATGACATTGTCTAGCTTATATAAGAACTCTGGGTTATCTCCTTCTGAATTTATAGTTACACTGTTAAGAATAAACCCTTATCTATTTAAGCCACATTTATGGGTTTTTGGGGTTCACTCCTCTGTCAATTGCTTGTTAGTTCCTGTAATAGTTAACTTAGACTAAATTATTCTATGGCAACAAATGACCACAAAATTTAAGTGACTTATAACAAGAAACATTTCTTTTTTTTTTTTTTTTTTTTTTAAAGATTTTATTTATTTGCGAGAGAGAGAATGAGAGACAGAGAGCATGAGAGGGAGGAGGGTCAGAGGGAGAAGCAGACTCCCTGCTGAGCAGGGAGCCTGACGTGGGACTCGATCCCGGGACTCCGGGATCATGACCTGAGCCGAAGGCAGTCGCTTAACCAACTGAGCCACCCAGGCGCCCAACATTTCTTTTTTCATTCACTTAAACATGTCAGCTGCAGATCTGCTTTAGATATGCTCCCATGTCTTCATTCTGGGACCCAAGCTAAAGAAGTTGCTGCCTGTCTCTTGTGACGATGAGAAAAAGAGCAGTGGTCGAACCACAAGATGGCTTTTAAAACTTTGGTTCAGAAATGTCATACTTCATTTCTACATACATTTCGTTGGCCAATGCAAAATAAATGTCCAAAAGTGGTGTAAATGGGCAGGGAAGTATAATCTTTCAATAGGGAGGGCAGTGAATAGTTGGGGACAGTAATACAAATATCACTGTATCCCTTTTGCATTTTTGTTTTTACCAGTATTTAAAAGTTCTTTATACATTCTGGATACTAAACTTGTGAGTTTAGCTTTTACGCTTAGGTCTGGGATCCAGGCTTGAATTAAGTTTGCGTATGTTCTGAGGTAAAGGCCAAGGTTCAGTTTTTTCCATATGGCTACCCATTCATTCCAGTGTCATTTGATGAAAGGACTTAACTTTCTCCCATTGGATTGCCTTGGCACCTTTGTTGAAAGTCGTAGTGCTATTTAAGTGTAAGTTGATTTCTGAGCACTTTATTCTTTTACATTAATCTATTTGTTGAACCTTATGCCCGTACCACACCATCTAAAGTAAGTCTTGAAATCAGGTGATAAATTTTCTGATCTGTTTCATTTTTCAAGATTGCTTAGAATATTCTGGGATTTTGCACTTCTATATCCAGTCTTCCAGTCTATGAACATGGTTTCTCTCTCCATATTTTTAGGGCTTTAATCCCACCAATACTTGTTTCAGCACAGAAGTCTTTCACATCTTGTGTTAAATTTGTTCTTAAATACATTTTTTACACTAAATGTAAATAAAATTTAAAATCCTTTTTTTCTAGTTGCTTGCTGCTACAATTTGTTTTTTTTTTCTTTTGAAGTTTAATATTTGTGATTTTTATTTTGTAGGAAGTAAATTACTAAGATTGTGTCAAGGTGAAAAAATGTGACCATCATATTTACCAAATAATCACCTCTATTTGGTACATTTCTTTTTCTCCCTCTCCTCATGGCACTAAATAATTAATTAATTTAACATTAACATTGTATATGTTTAAGGTATACAGCATCTTTTTATTTTTAAGATTTTATTTATTTATTTGAGAGAGGAGAGCAGGGGGAGGAGCAGAGAGAGAGGGACAAGCAGACTCCATGTTGAATGTGGAGCCTGATGCAGGGTCAGTGCCCCGATTCTGAGATCGTGACCTGAGCTGAAACCAAGAGTCGGACGCTTAACCAACTGAGCCACCCAGGTGCCCCAGCAGCATGTTACTTTGATACATTTATATATTGTAATATGATTGCCAATATTGTGATGTTTATCATATAATTATAGTATAATTATTATTGTCTGTATTCATTATATTGTGCCTTAGATCTCTGTGGCTTATAGATTCCTCATTACAGGTTTGTACCCTTAAGTACCATAACTCTTATCCCCCACCCCTGTAACCACTATTTTACACTCTTTTTTTAATAGGTCCTTTTTTTGGGATTCCATGTATAAGTGATATCATACAGTACTTGTTTTTTTCTGTCTGACTTACCTCTCTTTGGATAATGTGCTCAAGATCCATCCATGGTGTTGCATATGGGAGGATATCTTTTCTCATGGCTGAGTAATATTCCATTATGTATATATAACACATCTTTTTTTATCCATTTTTCCATTGATGGACATTTAGGTTGTTTCCATATCTTGGCTATTGTGAATAATGCTGTGGTAAAAATGTAAGTGCATATACCTTATAAAAATCCTATTTTCATTTCCTTTGGTAGTATATACCCATTAGTGGAATTGCTGGATTATATAGTTCCCTGGATCTATTTTTAATTTTTTGAGGAATCTCCATATTGTTTTCCATAGTGGTTGGACCAGTTCACATTCCCACCAGCTATGTATAAGTGTTCCCTTTTCACCACATCCTCACCAGCACCTATTGTTTTTTGTCTTATTGATGGTAGCCATTCTAAAAGGTGTGGGGTGATATCTCACTGTGGTTTCGATTTGTATTTCCCTGATGATTAGTGATATTTGAGCATCTTTCATGTGTCTGTTGACCATTTGGATGTCCTCTTTGGAGAAATGTCTATTCAGTTCCTCTGCCCATATTTTTTAATTGGATTGTTTAGCTTTTTGTTACTGAGTTGTTATGTTTTGGAAATAGAAACACAATGATGTTTTTATTTGTCCCAGTTGTCAAGTAAAGAACCAGGCATTTCTGCTCCCTGTGTTTCTTTCACACTAGACTATTAAAGTAGGATCGTGACATCAGAGGTTAACCAGTCACTCATCCTTCTCCCTGATGACAATCTTCAAATACCTTATTGTGAATAAAAAGACTATATTAGAAGGAAATTGGCTGTGTCCCTTCTTTTGTTCTATTTCTCTTAGTATTGTCCTATGTAGTAGGTAATACTAATAACCTTCCAGTATACAGATATTGGATGTTTATCTGAAATTTTATCATAATTTGGGGCCCCTGGGCGGCTGTCAGTTAAGCGTCCGACTCTTGATTTCAGTTCAGGTCTTGATCTCAGGGTCATAAGTTCAAGCCCTGTGTTGGGCTGTATGCTGGGCATGGAGCCTACTTAAAAAAATAAAATAAAATGAAATTTTACCATAATTTAAAACTCCTAAAATGGAAATTTGATTCCATTTTTAACATTCACACACGCTCGGTTTCAGAAATTAGAAAAATCCGGGGTGCCTGGGTGGCGCAGTCCATTAAGCGTCTGACTCTTGGTTTCAGCTCAGGTTGTGATCTCAGGGTCATGAGATCCAGCCCCACATTGGGCTCCAAGTGCAGCGAAGAGTGTGCTTAAGACTCTCTCTCTCCTTCTGCCCCTCCCCCTCCACTTGCACACTCTTTCAAATAAATAAAAAGATAAATAAAAATCTTTTAAAAAAAGAAGTTAGAAAAATCCTTTGGCAGCATAATTTTGTTACTAGTGATGTGTATTTAGCATAAACTGTTTAAAGTCATAGATTTTAGGTACCATACTCAAGTATTTTTCAGTGTTATTTCTGATCTTTTTTATTTTTCCTAGAACTTTCTCAATGCCATATAAATTGTAAGAATTATGACCTTCTGCTTGAAGTTCATCTTTTAATAGGAAAACATGAGAGAACATTAGTTTGCAAAAATAATTTACTTTAGTCTTGAAGTTCTAGTAGGCAGAACACACTAAATTTAAATGAGATTATCTTGACAAATGGGGACCAGCCTTTTTGACAATACTGAATATATATTAAGCATGTTGGTTGTTCTTTTTGTGTAAGTATGTGCACTTTTCTTTAAAATTAACTAATTTTAATCAAACATTTTCAAGTGAAGTAAAATATCTCTTGAGTATAGAAACTATATCACATAAACATACCGGTAGCAAACATGGGTTTGGATTGATAGTTCTATGAGTTCCCTCTATATTATAGAAATCTCATTTAATGTTACTCAGATTCCTTAACTTAGTCGATGTAAAAGACCTAAACAGATTTGTCCTGTTTTAAATTTTGGTGTATGCCTGGCATATATTTTTTTGTCTATTTATTTACCTTATTTTAATGCACATGTGTATTCAGGTTAGATTAAGTAACTAGTTTCTAGGACTATTTAAAGTGAATTGAAAGGAGGTAATGAACACACAACAATTGGAAATTGTTGCACAACTTGGGTTTGGACAGTCATTCATCATTTGTCTAGTGGTCAGATTTTGAGCTCTTTCAACTGTCCTAAAGTTATGAACCAATAAGCAGAAAAGTTTTATGGGAAAAAAAGCAGGCATGGGGAGTATGTATTTATTAAATGCCTTCTATATTAGACACTGTGCTAACTACTTACAGTTTTGTGGGGTTTTTTTGAAGATTTTATTTATTTATTTGACAGAGAAAGAGACAGCGAGAGAGGGAACACAAGCAGGGGGAGTGGGAGAGGGAGAAGCAGGCTTCCCACAGAGCAGGGAGCCCGATGCGGGGGTCAATCCCAGGACCCTGGGATCATGACCTGAGCTGAAGGCAGACGCTTAACGACTGAGCCACCCAGGCGCCCCTAAGTACTTACAGTTTTATTTCTCACAACAACTCATGCCCATTATATGGTCAAGGAAACAAATGCAGAGAGATTAACATAAAGATTAGGATTCAAGTTGGGTTTTTTTTTAAGATTTAATTTTCTTAGAGCTTTTTAGGTTCACAGCAAAATTGAAAGGAAGACACAGAGACTTCCCATATAGCTTCTGGCCTCCTCCACCAACCTGTAAGGCTTTCCCCATTATCAGCATTGTGTATTTGTTACAGTTCATGAATCTACATTAAAATGTAATAATCACTCAGTGTCCATAGTTACCTTAGGGTTTACTCTTGGTGTTGTGCATTTTATGGATTTGGATAAATGTATAATGATATGTACCCATCATTATTATATGCAGAGTATTTTCAGTGCCTTAAAAATCCTCTGTGGTCCACCTATTCATCCCTCTCTTGCACTCAATCCCTAGCAACCACTCATCTTTTTCTCTGTAAGTTTGCGTTTTCCGGAATGTTACATAGTTGAAATTGTACAGTCTGTAGCCTTTTCAGATTGGCTCTTTCACTTAATAATGGTCACTTAAGGTTCCTCCATGTGTTTTCATGGCTTAATAGATCATTTCTTTTTAGTGCTGAATAATACTCCGTTGTCCGGAATAGCACAGTTTATTTATCCATTCATCTGTTGAAGGGCATCTTGTTTGCTCCTGGGTTTTGGCAATTATGAGTAAAGCTGCTATAAACATCTGTGTACAGGTTTTTGTATGGGCATAAGTTTTCAGATCCTTGGGGTAGACACCAAGGATTGTGATTACCAGATCGTATCCTAAATGTATGTTTAGTTTTGTAAGAAGCCACCAAACTGTCTTGCAGAATGACTGTATCATTTTGCATTCCTACAAGCAATGAATGAAATTCGTCTTGTTGCATATCCTTGCCAGCATTTGGTATTGTCCATGTTCCAGATTTTGGCCGTTCTAATAGATACATAGTGGTAATTAGAGTTATTTTAATTTGCATTTCTCTCATGACATATGATTTGGGTTATCTTCTAATGTGCTTATTTGCCATCTATATATCTTTTTTGGTGAGGTGGCTCTTAAGATCTTTAGCCTATTTTTTTAAATCAGAAATTTGTTGAGTTTTAAGAGTTCTTTGTATGTTTTGGATAACAGTCCTTTATTAGATATGTCTTTTGCAAATATTTTCTCTTAGTCTATAGCCTGTCTTCTCATTCTCTTGACTTTGTCTTTCACAGAGGAGAAGGTTTTTATTTTAATGAAGTCTAGCTAATCCATTATTTCTTTCATAGATTGTACCTTTGGAGTCATATCTAAAAAATCATCATTGTGGGGCACCTGGGTAGCTCAGTCAGTTAAGTGTCTTACTTTGGCTCAGGTCATTATCTCAGCATCCTGGGATCTAGCCCAGCATCCAACTCTGCGCTCAGTGGGGTGTCTGCTTCTCCGTTTCCCTTTCTCTCTCCTTCTGCCCCTCCCCCTGCTCATGCTCTCTCTCTCTACCCCCCTCTCTCTCATATAAATAAATAAAATCTTTTTAAAAAATAAATATAAGTGGCGCCTGGGTGGCTCAGTCGTTAAGTGTCTGCCTTCAGCTCAGGTCATGATCCCAGGGTCCTGGGATCGAGCCTCACATTGGGCTCCCTGCTCAGCGGGAAGCCTGCTTCTCCCTCTACCAGTCCCCCTGCTTGTGTTCCCTCTCTCGCTATGTCTGTCTGTCAAATAAATAAATAAAATCTTTTTTAAAAAAAGAAAAAAAACATATATATATAAAATAAAAAATCATCACTATAGTTCATCTAGGTTTTCTCCTATATTAAGTTCTGGGAGTTTTATAATTTTGAGTTTTACATTTAAAGTCAGTGATCCATTTTGAGTTAATTTTTGTGACGGGTGTAAGGTCTTTGTCTAGATTCATTTTTTTGCATATGGATGTCCAGTAGTTCCAGCACCATTTGTTGAAGAGACTGTCTTTGCTCCATTGTATTGTCTTTGTTTGTCAAAGATCATTTGACTATACTTACGTGGGTCTGTTTGGAGTTCTGTTCTGTTCTGCTGATCTATTTGTCTCTTCTTTCACCAATACCACAGTTTTGTTTTTTTGTTTTTTTAAGATTTTATTTGTATTTAACAGAGAGAGCTCACAAGCGGTGGCGGGAGTGGGGGGGGAGGCAGAGGGAGAGGGAGAAGCAGGCTTCCGGCTGAGCTGGGAGCCCGATGCAGGGCTCTATCCCAGGATCCTGGGATCATGACCTGAGCCGAAGGCAGACACTTAACGACTGAGCCACCCAGGCACCCCAATACCACACTGTTTTGATTACTGTAGCTTCATAGTAAATCTTGAAGTCGGGTAGCACCAGTCCTCCAACTTTTCCTCTCCTTCAGTATTGTGTTGCCTACTCTGGTCTTTTGCCTCTCCATATAAACTTTAGAATCATTTTGTCAACATCCACGGAATAACTTGCTGGCATTTTGATTGGGACTGAATTGAATCTTATAGGTCAAGTTGGGAAGAACCTACATCTTGACAATATTGAGTCTTCCTGTTTATGAATATGAAATATCTCATTGTTTTTCATTTTTTTCTTTGATTTCATTCATCAGTTTTGTAGTTTTCCTCATATAGATCTTATCTATATTTTGTTAGATTTATACCTAAATATTTCATATTTTTGGGTGGTTCTATAAATAGCATATTTTATTTTAAATTTTACTTGTTCATTGCTGGTATATAGGAAAGTAATGGACTTTTTTTTTTTTTTTTTTTGAGAGAGAGAGAGAGAGATTGCATGCACGCATATGGGAGAGGGACAGAGAGAATCTTAAACAGGTTCCATGCTCAGCATGGAGCTCAATACAGGGCTTAGTCTCATGACCCTGAGATCATGATCTTAGCTGAAATCAAGAGTTGGATGCTCAATCTACTGAGCCCCCCCAGCACCCTAGCAGTTGACTTTTGTATATTAACCTTGTATCCTGCAACGTTGCTATAATTGCTTATTGGTTCCAGTAGTTTTTTGTCCATTTTTTTGGTTTTCTGCATAAATGATCATGTCATCTGTGAACGAAGATAATTTTCTTTCTTCACAATCTATATACTGTTGATTTCCTTATCTTGTCTTACTTGCATTAGCTAGAACCTCCAGTTTGATATTGAAAAGTACCTGTTCTTAGTGAGAAAGTTTCAAGTATCTCACCATTAGGTATGATTTTAGTTGTAGGTTTTTGTAGATGTTCTTTATCAAGCTGAGACAGTTCCCCTCTATTCCTAGTTTATTAAATAGAATTTTTATCATGAACGAGTGTTGGGTTTTGTCACATGCTTTTTCTTCATCTCTTGATATGATGTGTGATTTTTTTTTAGTCTGTTTCTGTGATGGATTACATTAGTTGATTTTCAAATGTTGAAACATTTTAAAAGCTTTTTTAATATAAGTGTGTCCAGTCTCTAAGACAGCATATAGGTTTGGTGATATGCTAGGGGGACTCACAAGACTAAGCTGTACTCACAGCTAAGACTTATTATAGCAAAAAGATTCGAAGCAAAATCAGCAAAGGGAAAGATGCATGGGGCAAGCTTCCAAGAGTCCTCTCCTTATGGAGTCAAACAGGATGCACCTAATTCCTCCAAGATCAAATTGTGACATGTGTGAAATGTTGCCTACTAAGAAAGTTCACTAGAGGGGCGCCTGGGTGGCTCAGTCGTTAAGCGTCTGCCTTCAGCTCAGGTCATGATCCCAGGGTCCTGGGATCAAGCCCCACATCGAGCCCCACATCGAGCTCCCTGCTCCGCGGGAAGCCTGCTTCTCCCTCTCCCACTCCCCTGCTTGTGTTCCCTCTCTCGCTGTGTCTCTCTCTGTCAAATAAATAAATAAAATCTTAAAAAAAAAAAAAGAAAGTTCACTAGAGACTCAGTGCCCAAGCTTTTACTGAAGGCTGGTCACATTCGTACCTTCTGCCTAGCATATACCAAAATTCCAGACTCCCAGAAGAAAAGGAAGTGTTAAGCATATACTAGTGTTTTTAGAAACAATTTAGGTACACTGAACCACTCCTATCAGTTAAGGAATGGTGTGAAAGCTCATTAAATCTAAGTTTCAAGACACCTGTCAAGGGCTCTTCCTTGCAAGCAGGCCTTTATAAGGATAGCGGTCTCAAGCCTGTTATGTTAACTTTTTCTACACAGTCCATGCCTTTGGCACTTGGTCAAGGCATCTTTATACCTATGCTTTTAAGATGTTCAGAATTTAGGCTGAACCTCTAATTGGTAAATTTAATTAACCAGAAAAGTCTGTCTCAGAAAGCTAGGTGGCTTCTCCTTATGTTTTTGTATTTAAGTTTCTTTTTTATCTAGCCCAAGGCATCAATTAAGACACAGCACAAATCTGATAAGTTGAAGTGACCTAAATGCCTTTTAGGGCTGAAGCAATGTCCTCAATAGTCAGCATACACAAAGAAGTGCAATTCTAGAGGCCATATGTAATACCCCTAGAAACAAAGAATTCACAGTTGTTAGGATAGTCCCAACAGGACATTTTTAGGCAGTACAGGGCCCCTAATGTGACCGCCTACTCTCTGGTCTTTCACCCTAAGGTTCTCCATCCAGTCCAGTTAATTCAGTCCATTATTTGGTCTCAGGACTGCCTGAAGGCAGACAGTTCCAAACAGATTTGCTTGACCATGACATCAGTTTATCTGCCTGGTAAGTATGGACCACATCTAGAGGTATTCTACATGGAAAGTACAAGAAATAGGGTACCCTTTGCTTTCTTGTCAGGACTGTCGGGTGTGATCATAGCTCAGCAGTCAGTTTGAATTGAGTATGCTCATAGCCTTTTGGAAAGGCAGCCTCCTTCAGAAAGAGGAGAACACCTCCAAGTATAGTTCCCAGAGACAAAGATCATGATACTCTTTCCCAGACCTCCCCAGGTGCCAGATTTTTGTTTTGTCTTTCATTACAAAATCAGTGTGTCTCATTTAACAGTCTTAAGTTTACATTTTTTTCAATCATTCCCTGTTCTCACCCAGTCTTTTATCCACAAGGATTGGCTACAAGTACAAAAGCATTTTTATAGAAAAGCATTTTTATATAATTTGACCAGAAAGACATATTATTATGTTCAGGAATTGGTCAGGATTTAAATCCGGACTTTTCAGAATTTTTCAAAATGGGATAACTTTCCCTCTCTTTTTGTCCTGGCTAATTAACTAGTTAGCAGCCTAGAAAAGATCAATCCCTTTTTCTGGACAGCTGTATTTAATAATCAGAGTGCCTCATTGGGGCGTGTCTACCAGGAGAAAGGTGATGGAATTAGAGTCAGACTCTTAGTCCATTGTCGTAAATTATAACTAATTTGGAAGCCTGAACACAAGTCACCAACAGTGGGCCATCCCCCAGAGGAAGTCCAGAATCCATTCTGTCAGTACTGAGTGGTGGGGTCACACTCTTTGTGATGTGCCCTCCTCCAGCTTGCAGCTTTTGGCAGGAATCACAAGTTAGGGATGCAGTTAGCCTCTCTGCATCAGGAATATAGAGCCGATTAGTAGCCTAATTTTAGATGGTCCCATCAGAGAATAAGACGTTTATTGTGGGCATGTGGATGTGACCCAGACAATCCAGCTGGCATCCATTGATGTTTTCATAGTTTAGGGCCCCACAGAGGGGTGTCCTAAATCTACAGCACTCCCAGAGTCTGAGTTCTGTTCATTGAGCCTCTGCTTGCTTTCAGTTTGGTGGAGCTTGTGCTGAGGCTAAAACAGCCTATATCAGACAGCTTCAGGTTTTACTAGGGTCAGGCTCAGGCAATTAGGGCCTGTAAATTCAGAATTCCAAAAAAGCTAGTAGCTAGTCTTTTGCAAAGGAATGCCTCTACAAGGCCCAACAGCTATGTTCCAAATCCAAGCAACAAGCAAGGCTTTCTTTTTTTTTTTTTTAAAGATTTTATTTATTTGACAGTGAGAGCACAAGCAGAGGGAGCGGCAGGCAGAGGGAGAGGGAGAAGCAGGCTCCCTGCTGAGCAGGGAGCCCGATGCTGGACTCGATCCCAGGACCCTGGGATCATGACCTGAGCCTAAGGCAGACGCTTAATGACTGAGCCACCCAGGCGTCCCAAGCAAGGCTTTCTTATTAGCCTTTTTATCTTATCAATCTTAGAGTCCAAATTGACCCACTCAAAAATATGTACATCAGTCTGAAAAATCATCAGCCTCTAATGATCAGAAATTTCATTTCATAAGAGCTCATTAGTAAGTAAAAACTGCCTTTTAAAACTCCAAAATTGTACCTACATCTAGAGATTTCTTCTTTTATGTTGTCTTCTTTTCTGCAGAGCTTCGAATAGGCAAAATCCTTAGTTATGGAGATTTAGTCTGTTCCTAATATTCAAAGAGTTTAAATTTGATCTGCTCAGCAGCAGCAAAAAAGGAAGGAAATTTTGTTCCATTACCATTTTTTCTTTGCAGCTTTTCCCGATTGGGATGATCTCTCTAGCGTATGTGAAATTACAAGCATATAACATATACATCAGTGTTATCATACATCCATATAGATATAATACCCACAAAATACAAAGGTATTTTGTAAAAATTTACCTGTTGTCTCATTGTTAATTTATTTAAATATTCCTAGAAGGAAATTTAGCATTTACATAGTTAACATTATAGGGGTGTGTGTGTGTGTGTTGGGCTAGGGGTACATCTGGGAATGTAGGGGTACATCTGGGAATGCCAGAGGATTTGGTTGCTGCAGCAGTAGCTAGGTAAAGAAACTCTTGGAAAGCGACCCCCTACCCCTACCCCATTTTCCCCCTCTAGGTTTATCTAAAGCTTTGCTCCAGTCCTGGGAGCTGATGCAACCTTTTTTCCTCTCATTTGTAGGAGAGAATGCTACAAATTTTAACATTTTTAAGCTATCCAAAGCTCACCTTTGGGAATATTTTTGGGCCGTTTATCCTCCAACCTGCAGGAAAGAACAAAAAAGATATCTCAAAAAAAAAAGAACTAGTGTTGTCAAAGATGTGGATAAAAAGGAACCCTCATACACTGGTGGGAATGTAAATTAATGCAACCACTGTGGAAAACAGTATGGAGGTTCCTCAAAAAATTAAAAATAGAGATACCATATGATCCAGTAATTGCCCTACTGGGTATTTACCCAAAGAAAACAAAAGCACTAATTCAAAAAGATATATGCACCCCTATGTTTATTGCAGCATTATTTACAATAGGCAAAAGATATAGAAACAGCCTAAGTGTCCATTGATAGACAAATGGATAAAGAGGATGTGATCTCTCTCCCACTCTCTCTCTCTCTCTCTCTCTCTTTCTCACATACACACACACACACACACACAGGAATATTACTCAGCCATAAAGAAGAATTAAATCTTGCCATTTGCAACAACATGGATGGACCTAGAGGGTATTATGCTAAGTGAAAGACAATACCATATGATTTCACTTGTAATGTGGAATCTAAAAAACAGAAAACAGAAACATCTTAAATACAGAGAATAAAGTGGTGGTTGCCAGAGGAAAGGGGGTGGGAAGGATAGGCGGAGTATTAAAAGTGGAGTATTAAGAGGTACAAACTTGTAGTTATAAAACAAATAAGTCATAGGAATAAAAAGCACAACATAGGGAATAATAGTCACTAATATGGTAATAACTTGTATGGTGACAGATGGTAACTACACTTAACGATGAGCAAGCTTAATGTATACAATTGTCAAATCACTGTCATATATCTGAAATTAAAATAACATTGTGTGTCAACTATACCTCAATTAAAATTTTTTAATTAATTGTTTTAAAAAAGGTATTACCTGGGATGTACTCCTCTTCTTCCCTTTCCATGCCCACCCCTGGTCCCCACCCTTTTTTAGCCAATATAGCCAAAAGCACCCAGAAGATCAGTGAGCCAACTTTCATGGGGATGGGTCTATAATTTTCACATTTCTTAGGCAACCTTTATCTCTCACACTGCTGAATAATCAAGAGACGCCAAAGTTGCAGAAATTAAGCTATTTGCTGACAGCACTATAGCATTAGAGACTGAAATGTTAATTTTTCAGCACTGTGAAATTCTGAATTCGAAGTATGAAAAGTAGTGGTGAAGGGGAAGTTTGAATATAACACATTAACATTTTAAGTAGTTGGAAAGTCAAGTATATTAAAGCTGAATATTGCCTAAGAAAAATTTCAGCTATCTGAAAAATTTACTTGTGTGGAGAGTTCTGAGTTCTGTGATCATTACAGATAATTATGTTTTAATAGGAATAGAAAAGTAAGAGTAATGTTTTATAGACTGGTTATATCCCAAGTTTGGACAATTTTCTGCTTGACCTCATGCTGTTTTCAGTGTTCATTTGCTGGTTTGGCAAAGAGAGGCAGTCAGGTGCTGCCCTTGGCAGCGATGTTCATTTCTGCCTTTTCTGACTGCAGCATCCTTTTCCACAGTGAAAGCTGTATGGACATAAAAGTTATCCAAGAGAGGCCAGAATATGTTGGATTATCTCCTTTTCCTTGGTTGCTGAGAAACCTCAGGCAGCCAAACTGCCACATTGAGTTTTTTAGTACTGTCATGATAATACTTTTGCATTTGTATAGCCATTGTATTTTGAATGCTGCCATATGAAGATACTGTAGTAACACCAAGGTGCATTTTTAATTCAGGAATGCCTATTAATGAGAAGTTGCTTTCTTTGTTAAAAGATTTTTCTCAGCTCAGATCATTTTCATAACACTACTGTCTAATACTCATAAGTTTTCCTGTAAACTGGAGGTATTCATGAACTTCTGGGAAGCCACCAAAGGTAAAGCCACATTTGACTTTGACTTAATATGCAGTTAGGCAAGCTAACCCCAAAGCTCTTAAACCAGACTTCATTTTTAACAACATTTTAAGACTAAGACCACTTAGGGCGCCTGGGTGGCTCAGATGGTTAAGCTTCTGCCTTCGGCTCAGGTCATGATCCCAGGGTCCTGGGATTGAGTCCCGCATCGGGCTCCCTGCTCCTTGGGAGCCTGCTTCTCCCTCTGTTTCTCTCTCTCTCTGTCTCTCATGAATAAATAAATAAAATCTTTAAAAAAAAAAAAAAAAGACTAAGACCGCTTACTTCCTGCCAAAGATAGGGGTATGTGTGTATGCATGTTTGCAGTAATTTCTAATGTGAGATTCTCTTTCCTGGCTTTGTACTCAATTCTATAACCCTTTCACTTAGTGTTTGTAAGTGCAGTTACATAGGAGAAACCTTTATTAATATTGGCACTGACTTACAAATATAATGAAAATGGAATTAACCTTGGTTCAGAAGAAATTGAAAAAACATAGGTGTCTGTTGGCAAGTTTAAATTTATCAGGTGTCTGTTGGCAAGTTTAAAAACTGATAAAGTCTAGACTACCGGTTATGTATTATTCCTGATATAGAACATAGAGTTGGTGACATTTTTCTTAAGGTTTCATTGTTAAAAAGAATGAGTATTGAGTTCTTTAAAGGCAACAACTGAATCTTTATTAATGACTTACAGATCCTGATAGAGGAAGGGAGATAAAATTTATTGAGTACCGAGGGTCGTGGTATTGAGCCCCGAGTTGGGCTCAGCACTCAGCAGGGAGTCCACTTGAGATTCTCTCTCCCTCTCCCCCTTCCTCCCACTCTCTTTCTAAAATAAATCTTTTTAAAAAATTTGTTGAGTACCTACCATGTGACAGGCACTGTATTACATACTTTACCTAGATAATCATGACAATGCTGCAAGGCAGGTGACCTTATGCCTAAGACTTTAAGGGATTTGTGCTAGAACTAGGAAATAGTAAATATGGGATTCCAACCCAAATTGTTCTACTGTGCTGTACTCCTTCCATCAAATCAGGCGTTGACAAACTACAACCCATAGGCCAAACCTCCTTGCCTATTTTTATAAATGAAGTTTTATTGGAACCATTCTATGACATACTGCCTAGGGCTTTCAAGCTACAGCAGCAGAGTTGACTAGTTGCGACTGAGATCATATGATTCACAAAGCTTAAAATATCTACTGTCTGGCCCTTCACAGAAAAAGTTTGCTGTGGGTAGAAATATTAAGGAAACCAACTTTTGAACAGTAGGAAGGAGGAACTACCTGATCAAGTCTGCCAGCAAAGGTTAGAAAGCGTTCTTAGATGTGGTGCCATGTTAACATCCAATTTGATAAATATTTGTGCTGGGCACAGGTATAGGTCCTTAGCAATAAGGAGAAAGCAAACATATGGTTGAGGTCTTTGAAGCCCATAAGTGATTAAAGAGGAAAAACAGGTAAAATAAGTAGACTACCGTGATGATCACTATGATGGAAGCCTATGGAGTAGACAGTTATTTCTGAGAGATCAAGGAAGGCTTCACAGAAGAGGTGATATTTGAGTTGGACCTCAAAGATGAGACATTTGACAACTGGGAAAGATAAGGTATTTGGCAGTTATGAAGGGGAATCTGTACCTTCCAAGCAAACAGACCAGTGAGGGCAAAGGCACAGAAGATTACCTGGTGTCCCCGAGAAAGATAAATAGTCCACTATAGCCAGAGTAGAGGATTTTTTGGAAAGGAGTATAGTCAGAATTGAAGTTATCAATGTAAGTTGGGATTAAACTGTATAAGGACTGATATTCCAGGCTAAGGAAATATTGTGTGTGTATTGTGTTTCACACATAGCATACAATGATTCTTGAATTCAGTGATATTTGTCTATTTGTGCATGTGTGTGGCTGTGGTTAGGATGTGTATGTTACATTTGGAGATGATTTTTAAAGGTCCATTAAGGCAAGGCAGTTATCAAAAATTGGAGCCAAAAGGGGCACCTGGCAGAGCATATGACTCTTGATACATGACTCTGATCTACAGGTCATAAGCTCGAGCCCCACGTTGGGCATAGAGATTACTTTAAAAAAAAAAGAAAGAAAGAAAAGGAGCCAAAAGAACTGTTTAGAGCTCAGGCTCAGACTTGAACTTCTGAGATGTTCACCAATTCCACAAGCCCATAATTTAATCATAGCATACCAGAATTGAAAAGGGAGCTTAGGAACCCTACATACATACATACATACATACACTCAATTATCCATTCAGCAAATGCCTGATACTACTCTTGGGGCTGGATATGATAGTGAAGCAAATAAAGACTGCCTTCATGGAACTTGTTTTAGTGGAGAAGAGAGGAAATGAGTAAATCATTAGTTACTATATCATTATATATGTTTTATGAAGAAAAGATAAGCAGGGATAAAGTATTAAAAAGTGGCCAAGGAAGGGCTCTCTGAGGAAGATCATTTCCGACTGTGAAAAGGCCCCAAGGCCAAAGCATGTTTGTAGAAAAACTAGAATGCAGACAGTGTGCAACTAGAGTAACACCCTAAGGGGAAAAGAAGCAGGAGATAAGGGAAGAGAGGGGACAGATGAGGCCAGAACACACAGGGCCCTAAGGTCCATTTGGCTAGTGAGAAAATGAGACTGACTGATAGCCAGGGCCACATAGCAAGTTAATAGCAAGGCCAGAATTGGTACCATCCTGGTTCATCCTCCTTTCCTTTGCTGCCCTCGTTGCTGGGGTCATTGAGAGATTATTTAAGGTATTATGTGTGTACACCTCAAGCATTCTGCAGAGAAGCTCTTCCTCAAAGGCCCATTATGAATGCTTTCTTCCTTTTTTCTAATTACCTAATAGCTAACATTTGTTGAGTGGGTTTCTGTGTGCCAGGTACTGTGCTAAGTGTCTTTTAAAATTACTTATTACTGTATGTGAATCTACAGTTATCTCAAAATAAAAAATTAAGAAACTAAAAAAGGAAACATTTGCTGACACCTGCACCACTCCATACATTGCTTAGAAGTACTGTGAACTGATTGTGCATTCAGTAATATAAATTTGAATCTTACTGAGGCATTAGACTTAGACAAGAACAATAAAATAGGTTCCCCATAACCTAATGAGGAAGACAGACAAACTGTTGGCTGTCCTTTCTATGCCTGTGATTCCATGCATTCGTTAAAAATCAGTGCTTGTGGTATATATATACAATGGAATATTATGCAGCCATCAAAAGGAATGAGATCTTGCCATTTGCAACGACGTGGATGGAACTGGAGGGTATTATGTTGAGTGAAATAAGTCAAACAGAGAAAGACATGTATCATATGATCTCATTGATATGAGGAATTCTTAATTGCAGGAAACAAACTGAGTGTTGTTGGAGTGGGGG
>NC_138380.1:64926692-64934449 GCF_054177405.1 Leptonychotes weddellii | reverse complement strand
GGTGGGTATTGAGGAGGGCACGTTCTGCATGGAGCATTGGGTGTTGTGCACGAACAATGAATCATGGAACACTTCATCTAGAACTAATGATGTAATGTATGGGGATTAACATAAGAATAAAAAAGAAAAATCAGTGCTTGTAAATCATTTCCGTTTTCTTGTGATAGCAAGCCTAAATTGCTTTTCTTTCTTTCTTTCCTTTTTTTTTTTTTTTTTTTTAAGTAGGCTCCACATGTGGAGCCCAACAGGGAGCTTAAACTCACGACCCCAAGATCAAGGCCTGAGCTAAGATCAAGAGTTGGACACTTAACCGACTGAACCACCCAGGCACCCCCTAAATTGCTTTTTTTTATTGTTTTGTTTTGTTTTGTTTATTGGTGAGTATAAGTTAACATTTCAGTAGTATATTTATGACATTTAAACTGTATCCTTAGTTGTGTTAATTAATGATTGCATTCAGAGTTTTTTGTTTATAATAAAGTAATATAACTTTCGTTTTTTAAAAAATGATTTTATTTATCTATTTGAGAGAGACACCGAGAGAGCACAAGCAGGGGGAAGGGGCAGAGGGAGAAGGAGAAGCAGACTGCCCTCTCTGCGGGGAGCCTGATGCAGGACTCGATTCCAGGACCCTGAGATCATGACCTGAGCCAAAGTCAGAAACTCAACCCACTGAGCCACCCAGGCACCCCTAGCTTACATTTTAAAAATCTGTTATAGTAACAGAATTAAGATAAAGGGATTTATGTTGAGGGGTCAAGGGTGCATAGAAACCAGCTGCTACAGTGAGTCGTAACCTTACAGGAGGATGGAAGATTCCTTAGTAGATTCTCACTAGCTTGACATCATATTTCTAAAGGCCTTCTTTATTGTCATTTGGGCAATCATATTCAGCCTTTTTATCTCAAGTCATTTTTCCTAAGGAACTATGCTAGTTTCATGTTACTGCAATACTTTCTATTGTTATTGTTGCTAGTTGCTAAAATCTGCATGGATTTTTAAAAATGGCAGTTTGGCATCCCAGTTCTTAAAAGAATAAAACGTGAACATTAAGTCATGTTAAATTTTAATAAGTCATGTTTTCCTGGCATTATCTTTTGGGGCAATCTGTATCTCATTAAATGCCTATGATATTCTAACATCCATATGAAGTATGAAAGAGTACTAAATACATTTCATACAGGATTTCAGTGATCATCTTATGGTCAATTTCAGGATGGGCTTTTTAGGTTATCTAATGTGAAAGGCATTTACTTACAAGCCATTAAATCTTTTATGGTTAAATCTTGGGAGTATACGCTGATAGGATTTAAATGTAGTCCTTTCTATCTCTGTGATCTTATGAGTTTCATTAGTAAAAATTCAATACTACAAACATTCTTCATATAGAGAAATATAAGGTATTTCTTGTATGGGTGTACTTTATAGTCAGTCTTTAGTGGAATAGAGGATATGTTGTGTCAATTATTTCTTATGAGTTGTGGAACTTCATGTACATTATTACGTTTAATCTTTACAATGGCCCTCAGAAATGAGTATTATTTTCTTGACAAGAAAATGGATGTTGTCATTAACAGACTTGCCAAGATTCTAGGTCTTTCTAGCTTAAAAGCTCTTTCACTACACCCCATTGCATTTAATCGGTCTGTCAGAGCAAACAGGATATATATATAACACTAAATTACACTGGCCAAGTTTAAAGTCAAAATTATTATTATATTAATATCATATAATAATCCTATCATTTCAGAAGTGCGAAATATCATTAAGAACTGTGATGATCTGAAATTAAGTTGAAAGCTGAAGCCAAACTTAGGACAGGAATCTAAGGGTCCTGTCCTACCTAGCTATTCAGCCTTATCTTAGCTTATTTCCTTATGCAAATCCCCAACTCATTGTTTTTGAAAACGATTTTATGGTACAGCCTTAGGTATGCACTTCCTGAGAATTTGACTATAATCTGTCATTTGTAGAAAGCCATTGAAGATTTTACAGAAAGTAATTCCAACAGACTACCACTACCCCTTCACCTGCATACTTCTATGACCACATCCTTAAACCCTGTTATCACTGAAGCTAACTCTACACCTTAGGCTCTAGAAGAGGGCAAGACAAGCCTTTTTCCTTATTCCTCTAAAAGAAATGTTTTAACATCAAGGAATTTTTAGGGATATAGTTGGGCCTCTAGGGTTTGTACGTTTTGGTACAAAGTGGCAGGAATGTAATGCATTCAGACAGCTAGTCTTAACCTTTTTTCCCCTTTCTCTTTCTCTTCTCACCATCAGAGAAATCTAAGCTAGAGGGGCCAGTGGACCTTGTGATTTACACATGGCACAGCTAAATACTCTGGGTTAAGAGACTGGGTAGGGGTTAGACGTTTGGTACCAAAATTAGTAATAAATAGCATTGATTTTTCTTGGAGTGTCCTTTCTACTCATTTTCTAGTGGGGAATGGTTCTTCAAGGATTTGGGAATTTAAGACGTTGTCCTTATTTTATTCCTTTTGTTATTTTATTCTATTGGATAATTAATATCCGAGACTCTTCTGTTTCTACACTCGTTAAAGCTTTCTTTCAGGAAATAATATTCAAAATAGATCTATAATGCAAATACTTTTCATCACCTCAATTTGTACCATCCTGGTCTATGAAACTAATTTGTTTTAAGATTTTATTTATTTATTTGCCAGAGAGAGAGAGAGAGCGAGCACAAGCAGGGAGAGCGGCAGGCAGAGGGAGAAGCAGGCTGCCCGCTGAGCAAGGAGGCGGATGCGGGACTTGATCCCAGGACCCTGGGATCACTACCTGAGCCAAAGGCAGACGCTTAACTGACTGAGCCACCCAGGCATCCCGAAACTATAATTTGTTAACTGGATTACCCTAGCATCCTCCATATCATTCTCCCTATTTCTGTCTGTGCCTTCCTGTGGTCTATTCTCAACCCAGAAGCTAGGAGAATTTTTTTTTTCACCTTTTTATTTTAAAGTAATTTTAGACTTACAGAAAAGTTGTAAAAATAAGACAGAAAAGGGCGCCTGGGTGGCTCAGTTGGTTAAGCGTCCTACTTTAGATTTTGGCTCAGGTCATGATCTCAGGGTCCTGGGATCCAGCCCCATTATGGGCTCCCCACTCAGCAGGGAGTCTGCTTGTCTCCCTCTCCCTCTGCTTGGTCTGTCTCTCTCAAATAAATAAATCTTTAAAAAAAAAAAAAAAGTAGGACCTAGAATTCCTGCCTACCCTTTACCCAGCTTGCCCTAATGTAAACATCTTGCATAACCATGCTACAGTTATCAAAACTAAGAGATTAACATTGGTACAATATTAACTAAATTATATACTTTATTTGGTTTTCACCAGTTTTCCGTTTATGACTTTGTTTTCTGTTCTAGAATTCAATCTCAGATCCCACATGGCATTTAGTTCTCACATTTCCTTAGTCTCCCCTAATCTGTGAACAGTTGTACAGTCCCTTCTTGTCTTTCATGGCCTTGACACTTTTGAAGAGTACTGGCTGGTTATTTTGTAGAATGTCGCTCAATTTGAGTTTATCTGATACTTGCACATATTTAGGTCAATGTTAGGCTTTTTTTTTTTACAAGAATACTACAGAAGTAATGTGCTTTTTTTTTAGTGTACTAAGAGAAAATGATTTATTGGTGATGTTAATCTTAATCACTTCGTTAAAGTGGTATTTCCCATGTTTCTTCATTGTAAAATTGCCACTTTTCACTTTGTGATTATTAAATATCTCCCCTGACATATTTATTTACTCTGTACAAATAATCCTGTTTTTCCTTAAACTTTTGCTAACTAAAAAATCAATCTACCCAGTATAATAAAGCAAGAAAAAGAAAAGTCATGTAGATGTTAAAGGAGGAAATAGAACTGCCTCTATTCATAGAAGACATGAGCCTACTTTAGACAATCCCAAAATATCTACCAAAAAACTTCTAGAATAAGTGAATTTAGGAAATTCATAGTTTTTAAGGTCTAATCTGTGAATTCAGTTGTATTTTCTGTATACTAGAAATGAACAATAGGAACTTCAAAATTTTTATAGTACTATTTATAATAGCACCCCCCAAAAATAAATACTTAGGTATATATCTAACAAAATATGTATGCCATTTGTGTGATGCAACCAACTTACAAAATACTGACTGAAAAATCAAAGTAGACATAAAGAAATAGAAATACCATGTGCATGGATTGGGACAATCAATATTGTTAAGATGTCAGTTCTTCCAGTAACCAAGATAATAGAGTGTTGCTGAAAGAATAGACACAGAAAAACGAAACAGAGTCCAGAATTGGATGCACATAAATATAGCAACTGTTCTTTTTTTTAATTGAGGTATTATTGATATACAGTATTCTATTAGTTTCACCAGTCTATTGTCTGTATCTGTGAGCTTGGTGTTTTTGTTTGTTGGTTGATTTTTAAGATTTCACATGTAAGTGAGATCATACAATATCTTTCTCTGTCTGACTTATTAAACTGAACATAATGCCTTCAAGGTCCAACCATTTTTCACAAATGGCAAAATTTCATTTTTTTTATATGGCTGACATATATATATATATATATGTATATGTATATAATCACATTTTCTTTATGTATTCATCCATTGGTGGACACTTAGGTTGTTTCCATATTTTGGTTATTGTAAATAGTGCTACATTGGGGTGCATGTATGTGTTCAAGTTAGTGCTTTTGTTTTCTTTTGGGTAAATACCTAGAATTGCTGGATCATATGGTAGTTCTATTTTTAATTTTTTGAGGAGCCCCCATAGTGGTTTCCCTAGTGGCTACATCAATTTGCATTCCCACCAGCAGTGTACAGGGACTCCCTTTTCTTTACATCCTCACCAACACTTGTTATTTCTTGTCTTTTTCATAATAGCCATTCTAACAGATATGAGGTGATGTGTCTTTATGGCTTTATTTGCATTTCCCTGATGATTAGTGATGGTGACAATCTTTTCATGTACCTGTTGGCCTTATATCTGTATGTCTTTGGAAAAATGTCTGTCCAGATCCTCTATCCATCTTTTGACTGGATTGTTTTTTGTTATTGAGTTGACTGAATTCTTTATACATTTTGGATATTAGTTCCTTATCAGGTAAATGATTTGCAGATATTTTTTTCCATTATTTAGGTTGCCTTTTCATTT
Organism: Leptonychotes weddellii; assembly: GCF_054177405.1. Taxonomy (NCBI): domain Eukaryota; kingdom Metazoa; phylum Chordata; class Mammalia; order Carnivora; family Phocidae; genus Leptonychotes; species Leptonychotes weddellii. The sequence continues at coordinate 64,929,275 of NC_138380.1, read as the reverse complement.
TGTTGATGGTTTCCTTTGCTGTATAGGAGCTGTTTACTTTGATATGATCCTACTTGTTTATTTTTGCTTTTGTTGCCTTTGCTTTTGGTGTCTATGCCAAAAAATCATCATTAAAAGTGATGTCAAGGAACTTGCCCCCTGTTTTCTTCTAGGAGTTTTACAGTTTTCAGGCTTTATATTCATGTCTGTAATCCATTTTAAGTTAATTTTTTGTGTATAGTGTAAAATAGTGATCTAGTCTCATTCTTTTACATGTGGCTGTCCAGTGTTCCCAACACCATTTATTAAAGAGATTATATTTTCCCCATGGTATATTCTTGGAGTCTCTGTCATAAATTAATTGACCATATTTGCATGGTTTATTTCTGGGCTCTCTATTCCATTCCATTGAGCTGTGTGTCTGTTTTTTGTTTGTTTGTTTTTTATTTGTTTGTTTTTTAAAGATTTTATTTATTTATTTATTTGACAGAGAGAGACACATTGAGAGAGGAGCACAGGCAGGGGGAGTGGAGGGGGGAGAGGCAGGCTTCCCGCTGAGTGGGGAGCCCGATGCGGGGCTCGATCCCAGGACCCTGGGACCATGACTGGAGCCGAAGGCAGACGCTTAACGACTGAGCCACCCAGGCGCCCCTGTGTGTCTGTTTTTAACGCCAAGACCATACTGTTTTGATTATGTAGCTTTGTAATATAGTTTGAAATCAAGAAGTGTGATGCCTCCAGCTTTGTTCTTTTTTCTCAAGATGGTTTTGGCTATTTGGGGCCTTTTGTGGTTCCATACAAAGTTTAGGATTGTTCTATTTCTGTGAAAAATGCCATTGGAATTTTGATAGGGATTATACTGAATCTGTAGATTGCTTTAGGTAGTACAGATATTTTAACAATAGTAATTCTTCTGATCCATGAGCATAGAATGTCTTTCCATTTCTTTGTGTCATCTTCAATTTCTTTCATCAGTGTCTTATAATTTTCAGTGTATAGATCTTTCACCTCCTTGGTTAAATTTATTCCTAGGTATTTTATTCTTTTTGATGCAATTGTGAATGGAATTGTTTTCTTAATTTCTCTTCCTGATAGTTCATTATTAGTGTATAGAAACAGAACAGATTTTTATATATTGATTTTATATCCTGCTATTTTACTGAATTCATTTATTAGGATAGTTTTTGGCAGAGTCTTTAGGATTTCCTATATATAGTATCATATCATCTGCAAATAGTGACAGTTTTACTCCTTTATTTTTAATTTATTTCTTTTTCTTGCCTAATTGCTTTGGCAAGGGCTTCCAAAACTATGTTGAATAAAAGTGGCCAAGAGTGGACATCCTTGTCTTATTCCTGAATCTAGAGGAAAAGCTTTCAGCTTTTCATTACTGAGTATGGTGTTAGCTGTAGACATTTCATATATGGCCTTGTGTTGAGGTATGTTCCCTCTGTACCCACTTTGTTGAGAGTTTCTATCATTAACAGATGTAGAATTTTATCAGATACTTTTTCTGCATCTATTGAGATGATCATATGATTTTTATCTTTCATTTTGTTAATGTGGTGTATCACTTTGATTGATTGGCAGATGTTGAACCACCATTGCATCTCTGGAGTAAATCCCACTTGATTGTGGTATATATGATCCTTTTAATGTATTGTTGAATTCAGTTTGCTACTCATTTGGTTTTTGATAAAGGTACAAAGGCAATTGAATGGAGAAAGGACATTCTTTTTAATAAAGGGGGCTGGAACCATTGGATGTCTGTACATAAAACATAATGAACCTAAATCCATACCTCAATCTTTTATAGAAATTAATTCACAGTGGATCATGGACTCAAATGTGAAACCTAAAACTAAAAAACTTCCAAGAGAATATATAAGAGAAAATCCCTATGACCTGAGTTAGGCAGAGTTTTACATATGACTCCAAAAGCACTGTCCATAAAAGGAAAAAAATGATAAATTTTACTTCATCAAAATTTAACACTTTTGGCCTGTGAACACTGTTAAGAGACTGAAAAGAGAAGCTACAGACTAGAAGAAATATTTGCAAATCACATTTCTAACAGAGAACGTTTTTTATAGAATATGTAAGGAACTCAAATTCAACAGTAATCCATCTTAAAAATTGTCAAAAGATCTAAACAGACATTTTAGATATAGAATCAAGATACATTCGTGGCAAATAAGCATATCAAGGCATGATTCATATCATTAACCATTAGGAAAATGGGTATTAAAACCATTATGTGATACCATAATACATCCGTTACGGTGGCTACCAAAAGAGAAAAAAGGGAGGAAAAAAAAAAAACCAACTCCCAAAAAACTGATAATTCCAAATGCTGACTGAGATACAGAGCAACTGTAACTCTCATACGTGGCTGATAGGAATGAATTGGTACATCTGCTCTGGAGAACAGTTTAGTGGTTTTTGTTTTTTTTTTTTAAGATTTCATTTATTTATTGGGACGCCTGGGTGGCTCAGTTGGTTAAGCGGCTGCCTTCCGCCCAGGTCATGATCCCAGGGTCCTGGGATCAAGTCCCACATCGGGCTCCTTGCTCAGCAGGGAGCCTGCTTCTTCCCCTCTGCCCC
>NC_138380.1:64871832-64926592 GCF_054177405.1 Leptonychotes weddellii | reverse complement strand
CCAGGACCCTGGGACCATGACCTGAGCCGAAGGCAGACGTTTAACGACTGAGCCACCCAGGCGCCCCAGTTTAGTGGTTTCTTATGAAGTTAGACAAATGACTTACCACATATCCCAGCAATTCCATTCCTGGATATTTGCCCAAGAGAAATTAAAGCATACATTCACATAAAACTTGTACGTGAATATTATGATAGCTTTATTAACAATTGTCAAAAACTGGAAACAACCAACATGTCCTTTAATATGTGGATAATCAGTGGTACATCCATGCAGTGGAATACTACTCAGCAATAAAAATGATTGAACTATTGATTCATGTATCAACATGGATAAACTATGAATGCAGTTTCTAAAAATGCTAAAGCCTGAGAAAAATGTAGCTCCAAACCTGTAATAACTCCTTGTTGCACACAGAACAAAATCAAAGCCTTACAGTGCTTATCTCTCTACTCCGACTAGAATATAAACTCCATAGGTGCAATGATATTTATGTTTGTTCATTTATATTTGTTGACTGAAGAAAGTAGATATTAATACTACTGGTTTGCAGATGAGGAAACATATCAAAAGTTAAGTTACTTGGTAATATAAAATCAGAATTTGAGCACAAGTCTTTCCAACTCCTACACTTTTCCTTGCCATCACACTGCTTGCCAGTACCTTTGGCTTAGCATAGTTTCAAAACTAACCCATGGTCCTCAAGTCTGACCTCCATGTTACAGTCAACTGGGAGGTTTTTTAAATTCTCTTTCTGGCCTTTTGGTCCTTAGACCAGGTGAAATCACCTCTCCAGGTGATTCTGGTGCCTAGTGACAAATGAAAATAACTACAGATTAATAGTGCTTGTTGAATTAGTGAATGAACAGAGTTGATAGCTTAACATATGACTTGCCCACGTTTTTTGTCTGCTGTGTGTATTGACTTTTCCTGGCTTTTTTTCTTCTGTCCTTATTTCTTGTTTATTTTTTAATTTTTACCTTACCCTTTGAAAATTCCCTTAGAGTCTGTTTTTAAACCATCCTCTCCTCTAAGTATTATTGTGATAACAATTAAACATTTCTGTGGATGTAGAGAGTTCTGGAATCTTCTTCCTTGAGGTACATCTCCCTGATTTCAACCTAGAGTGGAGTGGGCTTGGGACTTGACTGGTTGAATGAACTTTCTACTTGTTTCTTTTCTGGCTAAAGAGACGTTTAGTTGTAGAATTACAATTGTTATTCTTATCAGTAGTGCAGACAGTTGCAGAAGGATGAATTAGAAGTAGATGGTCAATGTGTGTAATGGGTTTTCTTCTAGGTAGATGAAGAATGGGAACCAATTATTTCATTTAAGGCAACAACTTCAATCCATAATTATGACTAAAAATAATTTACTTCTGTGGAAACAGAGAAGCTAAGAGCAAGTTATTTCTGAAGAATTTTATATTCTATAAAAGATTTCTGGTAGTAGTTTATTAATTTAGGTGCACTTGAAGTTTTGTTGCAGATTATTAACCTGTGAAAAGGGAAGCTGAGAGACAGTGATTTAAAGCAAGAGTTATAGAGCCCTTCACAATTAAAAGTTAATCAGAAATTAGGGAAAGCTTTCTAGAGTCCATTGATAAGATACATTTTTCTTACTTTTTTCATTAAGTGACTTATCAAGTGCTGTATTTTACCACTGAAAAATGATGAATTTTTGCCTAGATTTTCCTGTAAAACTTAAAAGCCCCAAATAAGGAATTATTTTCACCTCTTTGATAACCCTTCACCTGCCTCATGAAGAGAGAGATTTATCTTAAGTTGGGGAAATAATACTTAAGAATTTGATTCAAACAAAGAGGGAACAGTCACTTCAGGTTATACTAGCTGTGGCTATGAATAAGTTAAAAGACACATCTGGCAAATTTCTAGATAAGACTTGTAAGAATAATCTGAGGGAATGGACCTATGACTTTTAAATGATGCATTTCCTGCTAACTTTCAGGTTTTATTGAACTCAGATTTTAAAAATGAAACAGACTTGAGAATCACAAAAAGGTTTCTAGATGCCATTATGCTTTTTACCATGAGTGACAGTAATGATTAATGCACATTTAGAGTATTATTGATTTTTTAAAAAGATTTTATCTATTTGTGAGAGAGAGCACGTGCGTGCGAGAGAGAGCACAAGCATCAGTTAGAGGGAGAAGGAGGCTCCCTGCTGAGCAGAGAGCCTGATGCAGGACTCCATCCAAGGATCCTGGGATCATGACCTGAGCCAAAGGCAGACGCTTATCCGACTGAGCCACCCAGGTGCCCAGAGTATTTTTTTTTTTTTAAGTATCTTGTTATTTAAAATAAATACCCCAAGATAGCATTGATTTCTTAGATATTTCTTTTTTCACATCTTGGATAGAATTTACTTTTCTTATAGAACATTTGCTAAAGTATAATGTAAATCAAAGAAAATGTGTTGTTTATTAATCTATCCAAACTCCAAAAATGTTTATAATTTGAGCTACATTCTAACAAGGAAGAAAGATAAGACCAAACAACTATAAGTTTTCATATCCTGAGGAAAGACCTTTTAGAATCTACATGATATGTTTTATATTTGGTTATAGATTGAAATATATAGTAAACTGAATGGAGTTCTCATTCAGAATAATAAGTCCTTAAAATAGTTAAAGCAGTACTACAGAACACAGATTATTTCACTGAGAATAAACACATAGCTCCTAGATCTGAAAAACAAAAGAAAAAAAAATACAGGGTGTCCCTGAAAAATCCCAAAAGTGTCTTTAGTATAAGTGTAAAAGTTTCAGAGGGAAGGATTTTCTTCTCTCATTTTAGATGAAATGATAAAGGAATAGTACTCTAAAGATTCAGCAAACCTCTGAAAAATTAAATAAAAAATTTAAATTATGGGGGCACCTGGGTGGCTCAGTCATTAAGTGTCTGCCTTCAGCTCAGGTCATGATCCCAGGGTCCTGGGATCGAGCCCCGCATCGGGCTCCCTGCTCCGCGGGAAGCCTGCTTCTCCCTCTCCCACTCCCCCTGCTTGTGTTCCCTCTCTCGCTGTGTCTCTCTCTGTCAAATAAACAAAATCTTAAAAAAATATATTTAAATTATGTAGTGATCCAATTTATATATATACATACTTATACAGTATATATTATGCATAAAACAAATATTTATATACATTATAAATAGGGTGGTTATTTGTCAAAATGCTGTGATTATCTTCCAGTTATCTTTTTCTTTACTCATTCTACTATGCATATGTATTTGCATATTTAAAGTAAAAATGTCAGTAACAAAGAGCCCTTAAAAGACTCAAATGGTAACCTCATCAAGTATAGATGTGGGCCAGAAAATACACTGCTATAGTAAGTCAGTGGTTAACACCCATCTCTAAAATAGGCTTAGCATTTGTCTTATCCTGCCTGTTCATCTTCGTCTCCATACTCAGATATAACCATTTGGCTGGAGGGAGTTAGGAGCTGAAATGCCAGTGCCCTTGTGCCACCCCCTGGAAACGGATTTAATTACTCTGGGGTATATAGCCTGGCTAATGGGACTCTTTTAAGTTCTCCAGGTTAGTCAATGTACAGCGAAAGAAGGATGAGAACCTCTGTTTTATAGGAAACTTAAAAAAAAAAAAACTCATTTATTTTTCAGTCTGTTAATTTGTATTCTGTTGAAACTGTTACTACCTGTACAAAACTTGTGTTGAACGAATTACATTATTTTCACCTGTTTTCTTAAATAAGCTACGTTTTAATGTCCAGCCTGCCACTGAGTTAATTGGGTAACATGATGGACTGTTGTATTCTGCCTCTATCTTTTCCTCCCTCCAGTCTGTCTTCCATGCTGTCCAAATGGTTAATTTTCTAAAGCATAAAATAATTCTATCACTGCCATGCATAAAAGACTTTAATTATCCATTCTTTACAGATTAAAGTATAAGTTTCTTAGTTGGCCCCAACTTGTTTTATCTTCCCTGTTAGTTCAAAACTAGAGATCCTGAACTCCATGTGTACTGACCATTCCTTGAACAGTCCTTTTATTTCATACCTGCCTTCACATATGCTATGTCCTTTATCACTAATTTCGATCATTGCTCAAGAGTAGGTTCAGAAACATTTATTGGAATGGAGCGAAAGTAGCATTTATTATTGAGCATACTAGCCAAGGACTGTGGGGTTTTTTTACTGTAACTTAACACCTATTCTGAAGTTCATATATGAGCAAAATTTCCTACATTTTCACTCTCCCACAAATTGGCTGCGTCTATTTTATACATAATTTATACAGAGATTTAAGTGTATTCAACCATAAAATTCAGTCAAGTAATCTCCTGCCCATGTGAAAGGGAAAATTGAAAGGCTCATACATGTAGATAACTTTCATAGTACAAAGTGCAGCCTGTGAAAACTTAACAGTCTCTGTGTGGATAAATGTTACAGTTTAACAAGAAGTTAGTTTGGGCAATGTTAAAAATTTGAGATTTTTTTTTTTGTCTATTAAGATAAATTTGGTAAAATGTAATTTAGTTTGTTCTTTTATATATGCTTCCTAGGTTTTCTTAGTGTTGCTAATTGTGTTTTTTAACTGATGTTTTACAATCTTAATTTGATAATTTTTTTCTTCCATTAGAATGTGAAACATGGTGCAGAAACATTCAAGAAGTGGCTGAAGGGAGAAGGAAAAAAGTGCCACTGCCTATCAGAAAAAAACAAAAGAAAACATGGGAAATACAACCACCAAATTCCGTAAAGCACTCATCAATGGTGATGAAAACCTGGCCTGCCAAATTTATGAAAACAACCCTCAGCTGAAAGAATCCCTTGATCCAAATACATCTTATGGAGAGCCCTACCAGCACAATACTCCATTACACTATGCTGCTAGACATGGAATGAATAGAATACTAGGGTAAGTATTATTCTAAACCAGTTAATAATAAATTAGTGAAAGGGAAAAAAATCCTTGATCTTTGAAAATATATACATACATATGTGCATGTTATATGGTATTATAGTGAATTATATCCACTTTTTTTTTTAAGATTGATTGATTTATTTTAGAGCTCAAGACAGGCCCTCAAGTGGAGGGGGAACTCAAGCAGACTCCGCCTAGTGCGGAGCCCAACATGGGGCTCTATCTCACAACCTGAGATCACAACCTGAGCCAAAACCAAGAGTCGGATGCTTAACCGACTGTGCCACCCAGGCGCCCCAGTGAATTATTAAGTATGATTTTTTTTATTATGCCCAAATTAGACCAAAAGTTTTAATAGTAAGGTTGGTTCACATAGTCTTATGGCTGTAAATACATTTTGATCCTCAGTATGTTTCGTAATATGATATCTTGGAAATATTTTAGTGTTTAATTTATAGCATTTGAATTCTAGAAAAGTAATTATCAGCTATCAGAAAATTGCAGGGAATTTTGCCTACAGCGGAGTTTTCAGCTCCGATTAGTTTAAGTTGAAAAAACAGATGTATTTGCCTTATCTAATCATGATCGGGTTTGAGTTTCCTTTCTTTTAATGGGGTTCAGTTACTTGAAAAGACTTCTAAAAGCAAAACATTTCCTTAAAACCAAAAATACTGAGAAAACTTAGAATCTCTCCAACAAGAAAGCATTAGTTGACAGCAAACACGTTTATATGAAGATTCTTACCTCATTGCATGAGAATTAAATTTTATGTTTACTAGCTTATAAAATGAGAGGAGCAGAGGATAGTAGTTCTAAAACAAATTTAGTGTTTTAAGAAGTAGATTATGCAGCTGTAAAAGTCTGATGCTGGAAGAGAAGAGACATTCCTTTGCTTACATAGTAAAATAAAATTCATAAAGCAGTATTTGAAGCTCTTTAGAACTTGATAAAAAATGTTCAACCTTTTCCATATTTCTTTTAATACAAATTGTTGTTCAAATTAAGCTGCTCCTTTCGGTTTCTTTGAAACATGTCATGTATGCTCTTTTTGCCATGTGCATGCTGCTATCTCTGCCAGGAGTCTCCTCCCCCACCCCTCTCAGCTTTCTCTTTCTTATCTAAGTCTTATCCTTCCTTCAAGGCCCTGTGCAGGATTTATTTGTCTTCTTAGCCTGTCACAACCCAAAAGAACCTCAATCTTTCTTTTTAGCTTCTGTGGCTTTTTTTGTTTGTATGTATTACTTATTTGCTATATACTATATCATTGTGCTTTATAACTTTGTGTATCTTCTCTCTACCTAAATTACTACTTTTTTAAAATGTATCTTTTTTGTACTTCTAGCATCTAGCATAGTGTCTTACACAAAGTAAATAACAGTTTTATAAAATCATTGCACAAGAAAATATTTTATGATCAGGATTTGTGAATGAGAAAAATTCCATGAATGAGCTAAGTCATCCAGACCCATGATTTTATCAAGTAGGAATCTCTGTAACCTCTTAAAAATAAAGTAGGTAGGGTGCCTGGGTGGCTCAGTTGGTTGGGCAATTGCCTTCGGCTCGGGTCATGATTCTGGAGTCCCGGGATCGAGTCCCGCGTCAGGCTCCCTGCTCGGCGGGGGGTCTGCTTCTCCCTCTAACCCTTCCCCTCTCATGCTCTCTGTCTCCCATTCTCTCTCTCAGATAAATAAATAAAAATCTTAAAAAAAAAAAAAAAAGTAGGTATTTCTTGACTTAGTATTTCCATAACCTCTCCTTTTTGCATTTAGTTTTTGTTTTCATTTCTCTAAAGATACCTACTTAAAAGCCACCTCCAACTCATCTTGTTTGAAATTTTATATTTTTTCTTCCCAAACTGGGTTTTCCCTATGTTAACGACACTAACGTATTGTGCTGATATGATAATTGCAAATGTGTGAGTGCTTACTGTTTTCTAGGCACTATTAACAGTGTCTACATGCATTATCTTATTTAATCCTCATCACAACTCTGTGAGGTAGTTTGCTGTCTGCATTTTAGAGGTGAGAAAACTGAAGCACAGAAAATTAAGCCACTTGTCAGATCTCTAGCAGCTTTTAAGTGACAAAGCTAATTGCCCAGGCAGATGACTTTAGGCTTTAGGCTTTTTAACCACTGTGATAGCCTCTTCTCTCTATGGTCAGATAAACCTATGTGTCAGGGCTGCCTAAGCCACTTATTAGCAAGGCAAGTTATTTCATCACTCTGGGCTTAAGTTCCCGTATCTGTAAAATAGATATCTATTACATACAGCTTGTGGAATGATTAAATTAATTAATGTGTTATATGTCTATCATGCTGCCTAAGATACAATATGTACTCAGTAATGTTATTGCTTCTCATTTCTGTAACCCTAAATATCTTCAAATTATCCTTGACTTACTCTTCTCCTTTACCTAACCTGTTACTAATACAAAGTTCACTAAGTTTTATCTCTGGAATTCACTTCTTTCCATTCCCATTGCCCCAAGCTTAGCTCACTCTTATCAACCTGTGCTCCCAACATTGAAAATATCTGATTCCTGAATGTTCTTTTTCCAACTATTTTCCTCTCATAATCTCATATCCAGATTAATCTTGCTCAGTAATATCCTTTTTAATATTTTTTCTATCATGGCAAAACTGTAACAATACCCTATTGTCTGTATTATTCTGTTTGGCCTCTAATGCTCCCTTGACCTTGCCCTGATTCTACCCAGTCAGCCCAATTTCTCAATACTCTCTAAGAAGCTCTTATCAGTGAGACTTGTTGATTGACTTCCTTTGTGCTCTCCCCACCTTTAGAAATGCCACCACCACTGCGTTAGTTTTATTCCTGTTGCTCCTTGATTCTCAAATGTCTTCTTTCTTCTCTGATTCCCTCTCCTTTAAATCCTAACTTGGCTTCTGCCTTTTTCATGAATTTACCTACAACTACTCTGACCTGCAGTATTTTTTTGTTTTCTGAAATTCCTACAACTTAGATTTTAAACCATCTTATTGTTATTAAACTCATTTTCTCCACTCGATTGTAAAGATTGTAAATACAATGCTAGACACTTAGTAATGTTCTCAATAGATTAACTATTGAATGCTTAATCCATTAAAGCTTTTTTTTTTAAGTTGAGTATTGTCAGTGAGATTACAGAACTGTTGTATTGCTTTAGCTTCCTCACATTGAACACTACAGTATTATTCAGTATCAGGTCTTGTTATATGATTAATTAAAACTTGCTTGGAATACTAAAGTAAAATATATTTAAGTATTTTTATTACTAAGATAATATGTATATATATATATATTTTTTAAGATTTTATTTATTTATTTGACAGAGACACAGCGAGAGAGGGAACACAGGCAGGGGGAGTGGGAGAGGGAGAAGCAGGCTTCCCACTGAGCAGGGAGCCCAATGCGGGGCTCGATCCCAGGACCCTGGGATCATGACCTGAGCCGAAGGCAGACGCTTAATGACTGAGCCACCCAGGCGCCCCGATAATATGTATATTTTAACATAAAAGAAACCAAGTAGCAAAATGTTTTTTAACCATTTATAGTATAATTTACAAATATACTTTCTAAAATTGGAAAACACTATTAAGAAAGTTATCTAATGCAGTGATTCTTTTTTTTTTTTTTTTTTAAAGATTTTATTTATTTATTTGAGACAGAGAGAATGAGAGAGAGCACATGAGAGGGGGGAGGGCCAGAGGGAGAAGCAGACTCCCTGCCGAGCAGGGAGCCCGATGCGGGACTCGATCCCGGGACTCCAGGATCATGACCTGAGCCGAAGGCAGTCGCTTAACCAACTGAGCCACCCAGGCGCCCTAATGCAGTGATTCTTAAAGTATGTCTGAGGACTCCTAGATCCTGAGACGCTTTTAGGAGGTACATGAAGTCAAACCTATTTTTGTACTAATACTGAGGTATTACTTGCCTTTTTCACTGTGTTGACATTTGCAGTGAAAGTGCAAAAAATGGAAGCTAAAACTACTTACTGATGCCTGTAGATGAATTAAGATTGTGATACCCAGCCTTCCTAGTAATCATTGTATTCATCACTGCCGGCCACTTGCAGTTTAAAAAAAAAAAAAAAAAAAAGCCAGTTTCACTTAAAAGTGCCCTTGATGAAGCAGTAAAAGTTATATCTTTTAATAAAAGTTACTATTTTTAATTAATCTCCATCCTTGAGTACAGTACAAAAAAAGTTCATTGATGTGATTTCAGATTTTATATTGCAAGTAACCTAAGAAATGGCCACTTGTTGAATTTTTGGTATAGTATCGAATATGACTATTCAGTTAGCTGAAAAGTCTTTTCAGAATACTACTTCTTTTTCTAACTATATAGAGGCTGGATTTTCTTCATATGCTTTGAACCAAAACGACATATCACAACAGATAGAATGCTATGAGAATTCGTCTTCTATTAGCTAGACATGAAAAGAAATTTTTAAATGTGTAAAACAGTGCAATTCCTCTCACTTAATTTTTTTTTAAGTATAGTTTTTTTTTTTTCATTTTCACATGTCAAGAATATTTAATACGTAATGGGGTCTTTTTATGAATAAGTATTTTTTAAATGTCTGTTTTAATTTTTAATACAAACATAAATATACATAACCCACATAAACAAAAGCTCTTAGGAAACTTCACTGATTTTTAAAGTTGTAAGAGACCAGGGGTGCCTGGGTGGCTCAGTCGTTAAGCTTCTGCCTTCGGCTCAGGTCATGATCCCAGGCCTGGTCCTGGGATCGAGCCCCGCATTGGGCTCCCTGCTCCGCGGGAAGCCTGCTTCTCCCACTCCCACTCCCCCTGCTTGCGTTTCTGCTCTCACTATCTCTCTCTCTCTCTGTCAAATAAATAATAAAATATTTTTTAAAAAAATAAATAAATAAATAAAAATAAAGTTGTAAGAAACCTGTGACCAAAAAGTTTAAGAATTGCTGATTTGGTCAATATTCTTGACTCTTTGAGGCCGGAATGTATCTCTTTCTCCGTCATGTGGTTATCATTCTATTGAATGAGTAAAGACCTATAGAAAAGATGACATATATTCTCTTTAGTTACCAGTTTGGACTACTTTTATGATTTGGCCATGTGTTTTATACTTAACTTTATACTTATGTTTACTTTATACTTTCAATTTCAGCCTAAAATTTTTGGGTATTTTCTTCTTTATTTCCTTAAGTGGCTCATAATTTCTTTATTAAAGCCTTTAATATCATATGCTAGAATTAGAAATTATTGTTCTCCTTTCCTAAGAATAAACAACTCTGATTTCCTTAATCTGTATTTTTTTTGTTTTTTAAAAATTTATTTAGATAGTTAAAATCACAAATCAAATTATTATATTAAATGTTTCGTTGCTTTTGGAATTAAGAAATTACTCCCTCTTTTTTTAAGATTTTATTTATTTATTTATTTGAGAGCTGGTGAGCACATGCGAGCTGGGGAGGAGCAGAGGGAGAGGGAGAAGCAGACACCATGCTGAGCAGGAGCCCCAGGCGGGACTCCATCTCATGACCCTGAGATCACTACCTGAGGTGAAACCACTAGTCAGACGCTTAACCAACTGAGCCATCCAGATGCCCCCAAGAAATTGCTCTTCTTAACACTGTCATGGAGAATAAGGATAAATAGCATTTATTCATCAGCATTAAATAAAATAGCAAGTCTCTTAAATTATTTGTGTTTTTTTTTTAAAGATTTTATTTATTTATTTGATAGCAAGAGCAGGAACACAAGCAGGAGGAGTGGGAGAGGGAGAAGCAAGCCTCCTGCAGAGCAGGGTGCCCGATGCGGGGCTCGATCCCAGGACCCTGGGACCATGACCTGAGCCGAAGGCAGACGCTTAACGACTGAGCCACCCAGGGGCCCCTATTTGTGTTTTAGATACTTCAAATATTTCACTGTATTTAACCTTGCTAGACTTTCTAACAAACTGATGGCCATTATTTTCTTATGATGTCTCATTTAATTTCAGGTACCACTCTACTGGCTTCAGTACAGTCCCTTGCTCAGCTTGGCTAGATTCCTAATGCGTGAAATATATGGATAGACAAAGGTGTATATATATATATACTTAGTCAAGGACCTAGTGGCCATAGAGTAAAGCCTCCATGTGGGATAATATCTTGATTTTATCACCGTTTCCTTTAGCTTTATGGTACCTGCAACAGCAGGCATAATTTTCCTCTATTCTTAAGTAGATAATATGGTAAAAGTAGTTTACAGTTTAGCAGCTAGTTTGCATCCATGTCTGAACCCAAATGCTGTTTATTTACATTATACCACACCACACCTCATGCTTCCTTCATGAGAAACTAAATCCATATTCATAAATAGTTACTACTTAATGTAGCAAGAAGACTGTTAGATTTTGTAATCAGTGTGTCCTAGTTGGGATACTTTTTAGTTATATCTTCTGGAAAGTCATGTATAAAATGGGAATTATGGGACGTCTGGGTGGCTCAGTCGTTAAGCATCTACCTTCAACTCAGGTCCTGATCCCAGGGTCCTGGGATCAAGTCCCACGCTGGGCTCCCTGCTCCGTGGGGAGCCTGCTTTTCCCTCTGCCTGCCTTTACCCCTGCTTGCGTGTGCTCTCTCTCTCTGACAAATAATAAAATCTTAAAAAATAAGATAAAATGGGAATTATAATACTTAGATTTTACAGAGTAGCTTCTTTTGCTTCGTTGGAAATGAAAGAGGCCTGTCTTATACTATAAATAAAATATAAAACCTTCATTAGAACATACATTAATATCAAGCTTTAGGAAGTAATAGAGTTCCTAATTCTTGATTTCTGTTTTTTGACTCTTATATTTTAGGAGTTATTAAGTTCTTTTAATGGGTTAAATGGATTTAAAGGACTGAAATTCTCCTGTCCTTCCCCTCCTTGCCTGTAAACTCCATAAGGACAGGGACTTAATTTGTTTTCTTCACAATATGCCTAAGCTTTAGAGTAGTACCTGCCAAATAACAACTGCAGTACTTGTTGCATGAAAGGGAAGATTTAAAAGGAAGTGAAGGTATATGTATGTGTTAGTACTGAGAGAATAAGAGTGTTGATGGCAAGAAATTGAGGCTGTGGCAGAGCAGACTGTTATTTTGGAGGGAGCTCAGTTGAATATGAGATGATAGTGGAATATGCAAGAGAAAGGGGCCTATAAGGAGTAAGAATATGGTCTAGAGGTCAGATGAGAACACAGACAGGATGATAGAGCATTAACAATTATCACAGAAGTAATAATAGAAGACCTTTAAGAGAATCATGATTCCACCACCATTGTCTATAATTTGGATTCTGTTAATAACTTTATAGTTTACAAAGTATATTCATAGAAACCATTGAAAGATAGATGGCTGTGAGAATAGATTTGCTCTCTAAAAGGAGGGTATATGTATGAAGAGGAAAATGGATTCAGAACTGAATTTTCTTCCAGTAAGGGGTTAGGAAGTGGAGCTGTTACCATGGGTAAAGAGAAGTTGTGCTAAAAAAAAATTAAGAGGTATTTGAGAAGGTGTGTACTTATGGAAACCAAGGTAATAGAAAGGTCAGGATATAAATGGATAGTCAGGGGTTCCCGGGTAGCTCAGTTTGTTACGTGTCTGCCTTCGGCTCAGGTCATGATCCCAGGGTTCTGGGATCGAGCCCCACGTCAGGCTCTCTGCTCAGTGGGGCGTCTGCTTATCTCCCTCTCCCTCTACACCTCCTCTCCCCCCCACCCCGGCTTGTCGCTCACTCTATCTGAAATAAATAAAATCTTAAGGAAAAAAAAAAAGAAAAGTCAACTATTTCAAGCTGAAAGCAAAAGTTAAGGACAATGATGATGAATTTAGCTCTTAGGAAATTCCTGGGGATGTGAAGAGTGCCATTTCAGTGCTGTGATAAGCATAGATCATTTTGAAGTGGAGATTACAGAAATAGAGGTAGCAGTGATAAACTGGCCATTTGGGAATTAACAGTAAAGAATCTAGAAAAACAAATGGCTCCTGGATAGGTCAGTAGGGTCAAATGAAAGGGATTATTTTCCAGGCTAATGTTTTTCTTACTCCACCTTTCTACTAGTTATCTTCTGCCCCTGTTCCAAAATTAACCTGTGCAAGTAGTAAAATACACTTCATAATTACTGACATAGTTACAGAGAGGGACCTATCTAAAACTTACATATCAAGTAGTTATTATTCTATTATGCATTCATGTACATTAAGGAAGACTCTACTTTTGATATTAAATAGGTGATAGAAAAGAAGTAATATGAATCAATAAAATTAGAATATCCAACTTTTATAGTTTTAGCACAAAATGTTTATGCAGGTGTGGTATTATGTCTAATAAATTTAAGAATCTTTCCTGAGTAAATATGTATAAAAGCTATTTTAATATTTTCACTTGAGAATAATAAACTTTTTGTTGGATTAATCAGAGTCTGGCAGATTGGATATGAGAACATTTGCAAAATTATCTATCTCTTCTCTATATTGGGGAGGATCTAGAAATGTTTAATATGTGAAAGAGAGAGCTCTCTCTGTATTAACAGACATCTTTCCAACTTGCATTAAATCCTTTGGTGTAAAGGACCCGAGATCTGAAAGAGAATAAATGATATATTGAAAATGGGAACAGGAAGGGCTGGATAAAAGTGGTTTACACAGAATCTTACAGAATCTGAATTAATTTTAATAATTTCTTCCTAAATTAAATTTTTAAGAAAATGAAATCATTTTTGTTAATTCAGTGGCTCCTAGGAAAGGTTTTAATTTTGAACACATTTTTAGAGTATCATTTTAATTTTAGTTATCCACTACAATCCCGCTATAATTCAACCATTATAAATACATACTATCAACAGTTGTTGACATGGGGAAAATATTGTGTTTTCCTTTTTTTTTTTTTTCACTATTAAGCAACATTGTGGTCATATAAGGAAACAAAACTAACCATGTTCCTGCCTCCTTTAAACAACTGTTTGAATTATTCTGTGTTCCCTTTTAGTTTGAGCTGTAAACATTCATAGACTTTGTAATGACTTTATAATTTTTTATTTTATAGATATACTATGATTTGTTTCCCATTTCTCCTATAAACCAGACATCTAAGTGATTCCAAATTTTTTTATTCAAAGTAACACCATATTAAATGTCATTGTTCCTATAGATTTTTATTTATTTATTTTTTTTAAGATTTATTTATTTATTTTAGAGAGTTTGTGCACGTATGTGTGTGTGTGCAAGGGGGGGAGAGGGAGAGAGAGACTCTCCAGCAGACTCCCTGCTGAGGGAGGAGCCCGACATGGGCCTCAGTCCAGTAACCCTGGGATTATGACCTGAGCCAAAATCAAGAGTTGGACACTTAACCAACTGAGCCACCCAGGCACCCTAAAATTTTTATTTCTTTTAAGTTATTTCCTTTAGGATAAATTCTCAAAAGTAGGTTTACCTGGTCAAAGGTTATGAACCATGTATTAGTTGTTAATGAGCTATTTATTATGTAACTTGCCTAAGATCACATAAAGAGTGACAGAATTAGGATTAGAGCCTGGCAGTCTATACTAGATGCCATGTTCTTGATCGGTCTACTGCACTGCTGGCTTAAGAGATCTAGAGTGCTGTCTTGAGAGATCCCCAATGCTATGTCATCAATCTAGATAATAAGAGTAAAATGTATTCAGTTCATCTTGTCCACGTTATAGCGAGAAATTGGTGTGTCTGACAGTATGTTGAGGATTTCAGAAAGAACAGGATGTAGACCCTGCCTTAGAAACCTATGAACTAAGTGGTAGAAGGAAACAGATATGTAAGAAAGTAACTGTGATACAGTGTAATGAGTTATATAATTATGATGCTCTATGAAGACAAGGGAGTGGCCAAACTGGAGGGGGAAGCATAGTGTAAAGAGACTTCTAAATAGGATTGGGTTTGTTTAGATAGTCTCAGTCGAAACGAAACAGCAGAGCAAGCAATGAAGAGCCTACACATGTACGTGGGGATCAGAAGGCCATAAAGGCTATGTTGGATTGTAGAGAAAATATGTACAATTAGGACTTTCTGAGGAAATTTTACTGGAACTTGAGACCTGGGCCAAAAAGAAGCTTTGGAAGTTAAACAGTGACTGAATAGAGATTGAGAACTCCAGAGAGATTTACCTCCCAAGAGATAGATAAGTTTACATCTGAAGGGTTATGAGGAGTGGGTAAGACCTGAGACCATGGAGACATTCCCTAAATCATAAAACTCAGAGATACTAGTCTTCTCATCTCCCTAGAGATACTTTACATTTCAAAGGTAAGAACCCAAGATCTTCCCTAGAATCTTTTGTTTACACTCCAGAGGGGAGGAGTCTGCTATATAATCCTTCCAGAATCTTATTTTCAGGGCTCCTTGCTATGTTAATTTGCTATTGCTGCTGTGACAAATTATCACAAACTTAAAGACTTAATACAAATTTTATTATATTAAAGCTCTAGAGATTAGAAGTCTGACGTGTTCCTACTGGACTAAACTCAAGGTGTTAGCAGGACTACGTTCCTTCTGGAGGTTCTAGGGTAGAATCCCTTCCCTTTCCTTTTCCAGCTTCCTAAAGCTGCCTGCACTTCTTGGCTTGTGGGTCCTTCCTCCATTTTTTAAAAGAAACAGCTTAGCTTCCTTCCATCTTCCAATCTCTCTTTGACTTTTGACCTTCCTATCTTCCTCTTAAAAGGAAGGACTTGTGATTACATTAGGCCCACTTGGTTAATCCAGGCTAATTTCACATGTCAGGAACCTTAACTTAATCACACCTGCAAAGTCCTTTTACTGTATAAGGTAACATGTTCATGGGTTCCAGGGATTAAGACCTGGATCTTTTTGGGGTGGAGGCATTATTCTGCCTGCCATACTCACCTGTAGTGCAGACGCCAGTACATAGAATGATGTCTGGTCTGGCTTTAATTGCAATTTCTGGTGGGAAGAGTTGAGGTATGAGGAACTGACCTAGTTATTATAAGTACTAATAATTTATTTGTTTCTGCTTCAGAGACCTCATGTCTACTTTCAGGACAGTTCAAATCAATGTAGTGCTAAAAACCTAATAGCCTGGTTTTGAAGGACCCTACAGCTGAGCTCTCTAGACTCCTGAATGATAAGAACAGGAAAAATCCAGAGTTGTCTGGGACTTTCTGCCTTAGGACCTCTTCCTCAACCTTTTCCTCATAAAAGTTTTCCAGCTTGGCTAACTCATTCAAATTGAAGAGTCTATCCTAGCTCCTTTATGGTGAGTTTTTTCTGTCAGACCCATATGTCTAAGCTAAAACTAACCTAAACTCAATCCAGATGTAACTAGGGGTTAGAGTTTGGCTCTGCTGCCTTCCCATTGCTGTTCTGTACTTGGGCATAGAAATGCAAATGATACCAGCCCTCCACAGTAAATGTAGGCACTCATCTTCAGACATGGGGCTTATATTCCTGTTCCTCAACATGTATTTGTGTGTTTTCTAGTATAGGCTGACTGTATTATAGCAGGGTTTTGTTGTTGTTGTTTTTCAACTCATTTTCCAGTATCTTATTATAGCCACTGAGTTGGCTCAACTATTAATCCTGTGATCCTAGTTCAAGGATGTATTAGGGAGTTGGGCCTAACTGTCAGATCTAGGTTTGGCATTAGTTAAGGGAGCTCACCTAGACTTATCATTGGTAAAGCCTACCTCTTTGGAATTAGATCTTGGTCTTCTAGAACTGACCACAACTTACTCCCCTCAAAAAGTATTACACTGTGGGGGCGCCTGGGTGGCTCAGTCAGTTAAGCGGCTGCCTTCGGCTCAGGTCATGGTCCCAGGGTCCTGGGATCGAGTCCCACATCGGGCTCCCTGCTCCGCGGGAAGCCTGCTTCTCCCTCTCCCACTCCCCCTGCTTGTGTTCCCTCTCTCGCTGTGTCTCTCTTTGTCAAATAAATAAAATCTTTAAAAAAAAAAAAAAGTATTACGCTGTGTAAATAGTGCTGGCCAATGACTTTCAGGTAGAAAAATTTTTTTCTAGATTTAAAAATTAGTCCTAGACTTATGCACTACTTCCTGTGCTTATATTAATTGTCACCCTCTTTATTAAGTAAAGATGTAACTAAGAGAAATAGGGCAGAACAATAAAGAAAAGAAGATAAAAGCTGGTGTGGAATGTTTAATAATGTACCCTCAGGCATTCATGTGATTGACATATGAGTCTCATGTGGCCCTTCCTGTTCCTTTCCTCCCTCTGCCCCTTCCTTTTTTCTTGTCTTCCTTTTTTCTTCACTTCTCCTTTATTTTTCTTCCCTTTTCTTTTCTCTTCTGTCCGTCTTCTTTTATTAGCAAATACCGTAAAGATATTCAGCTTTCTTTTTCTTAGTATTTTGTTCTAGAATGGAGTTTTTTATAACTGTACGAATTAATCATTCGTCTTATTTTGAAACAGGACTTCAATAGACATTTTATTAACAGCTTAGAAGTAGAGTTTATTTTTTAAATTTATCTTCTGTGTGTTCTTAT
Organism: Leptonychotes weddellii; assembly: GCF_054177405.1. Classification (NCBI taxonomy): domain Eukaryota; kingdom Metazoa; phylum Chordata; class Mammalia; order Carnivora; family Phocidae; genus Leptonychotes; species Leptonychotes weddellii. The sequence goes on along the minus strand of NC_138380.1, from coordinate 64,909,189 downwards.
TTCAAGACAAGGAGACACTGGTTTTCATTTTTTCCTTTACCATTTTAGGACTTTTCTTTTTGGTAGAGATGGAAATCCAAATAAACGGAATGTGCACAATGAAACATCTATGCATTTGTTATGTATGGGACCTCAAATTATGATATCTGAAGGAGCCCTTCATCCTCGCTTAGCACGGCCCGCAGAAGATGATTTCAGAAGAGCAGATTGTCTGCAGATGATCTTAAGATGGAAAGGAGCAAAACTTGACCAAGGAGAATATGAGAGAGCAGCTATTGATGCCGTTGATAACAAAAAAAACACACCCCTGCACTATGCTGCTGCCTCAGGCATGAAAACCTGTGTCGAGGTAAAACTTTGTTTTTTCGTGTTCTTCATTCTGTAAAATTTGTGTCTTGGTAATATGTAATAATCAGAGTTTTCTTTGCTTATCTTAACAGTTACTTTAGTCCTTTTTGTCCTCTTTGTGGTTCTAAAAGAATCTGGATCCCTTTTAAATAAAGTCATTTTTTGGGCAAAGATTAAAAAGAAACCCATAGTTAAACAGTCCACCTTGGGGATAAAATGGGATCAAGAGCAATTAAAAATTCGCTAACATTCCTGAAGATAACAGTCCTCAATTAAACACTTGTCACTTAGAGCAAGGGTTTTAGTAGAGATATGTTCTACTTTTTGACTGATTTTTAGAAGCCAGTTTATACATACTGGATATGGCAAATCTTAGCAAGTAGGACTTAGAGCCATGTTACCTGGAATTGATCAGTTCCCTGAGCAAGGGATAAGTATTAATGAATATATTTATTTTGGTTTTTTAAAAAACCTTTGTAATTTAAAATGTGCCGGTTTTTCTGTTTAATCTGCATTAATGTTAAGGTTAATGAATTTGAATTTTTCCATTTATATATTTCGTATATAACAATAGGCTTAGATAAAATCAGCCATATAATACAGGATCTTAACTAAACTAAGAAATCCTTACTCTTCATGTTATCATCAGTACATACAACAGAATGGATTTTTCTCAACTACATTCATATCAATCTATACTTACTCATAGAAGTTCTTTCGTATAGATATATGAAAGCATGAGTGGGGAGCATTATAGAGTGGATCACAGAGTATCTATGTTACCAAAACTGTAGACTTTGATGGAAGAGCAGTGATCCTAATCAGATTAAAATATGTATCTGAAAATTTAATATTTCTTTAATGTTACTCATATATATTTTATACTTCTAAATTGATAAATATACTAAACATATGAATGTCTTTCATTTTCTTACTCATTTTAAAAGATTACAGCCACTTACAGGATTTCTTTAGTGTATCTGAAGTGACAGTTCTTTTTATTTTAAAAATCCTTCTGATCTTATTTTTAGTTTATTGCTATTATTTGTGACACTGGTTAATCTTTTAGAATCGTAGTCATATTAACTCTTAGGGTTGTGTCACCTTTGCCCACTAGTAAGTTAGTGACAGTCATTAACTTGAAACTCTTTATTTAAGCAATGCTTTCTAACATTGATTTACAGTGTGATAGAAGGATGTCCTAGGATTGGGGGATATGGGGTGCCTATTGGTAGAAATCCTAAGGCTTTTTACACAAATCTTTTTGTATATTCTATGCTCACCTCCTATGAAAGAATTTCTGCTGAAGTGACTCATCATTATTGATGGGGTTGCATCATATTTCTCAAGTGAGTTAGAGTAGAAAATAGCTTATTCTTGATAGTAGTAATAATTTTATTTTGCTGCTTTAATATTTTGCTTCCAAAAATTCTCTGTAAGCATTGTTTTAGTACTTGTTGATTTTGAAATATGTTTACAATGCCATGCTTATTGTTCCCAAAAATTGAGTGCAGTGTTTTTACCGGTATTATTTTTTGCTCAGTGAAGGAAATTAGTGCTAGGTTTATTCTGAATTGACAGGCCTGATGATTTGCTTTGTGTGAATGAATGTGTGTGTATGTTTTAACTGTTTGGACTGTCAGCATATCACATTCATAAACCACACCATTTGGTAACTTCTCATTTTTCTGTATTCAGAGGAGCTCTTTGACTTAATGAAACATGCCAAATAGAGCCCTATAAATACCTTAGTTGCATTTATTCTAGTTTTCCTCAACAAATTCCAGCATATCCTTTTACCTATATAAAGTATAAAGTTCTCTTTAATCTCTTACGTATACTTGACTATACACTTACCCAGCCTTAGGCCTTGATTGACTTTTGATAATGTTTACTATTCATTAAACTAGAAGAGTTTCCCTTGGAAATGTACATTAATTAATTTCCTGAGGTCTTAGTGTGTTTCCTAATACTAGTGCATAAAATAAATGCATTGAAATTTAGAACCTAGTAACTGTACATCTTACAGTATTTATAGGTATCTTCATGTGGTATCATGCTCCTTGAGTTAAAAGAGTGTTATCAGGTATTTATTAATTTTTTCATAAAGCTAAGAGGTCATAGTATAGTAAAAAGGGTACTGGTTTCTAGTCTTGGTCTTCACAGTGACTACTGCTAAAGCTCTTTGAGATTATCAATTCCAGCCATCCAAGAGAAAACTATCTCCAAAAGACCTCTTTTAACACTAATTTTCTGTTGATCTTTGATTGCTATAAAATATATCCCATTTTCAGTGTATAGGCTTTAAGGCTAGATTGATTATTTTATTCCATAGTTAAGGCCAACCTGTTTTGTTTTGTTTTTTGTTTTTAACAAAAGACCTCTTTTAACACTAAGTTTCTGTTGATCTTTGATTGCTATAAAATGTATCCCATTTTCAGTATATATGCTTTAAGGCTAAATTGATTACTTTATTCCATAGTTAAGGCCAACCTGTTTTGTTTTGTTTTTTTGTTTTTAACTCTTATATCTATGGAAATATGCCTTCTCTAGTTGTTCAAAATGTTTTTCTCTCTGTGTTTATTTAAAGACAGACTTGGTAAACTCATCGGGTGACAATTTCATATGTACATTTAATAATTTAAACAGTTCCTTATGGCTCGTTATTTTGAACCATAGAAGTGAAATATTAACTTTAAAACTTCCCCTTCTCTTTGTACTAATTGTGTTCCATAGTAAGCTAATGGTACATATCACACACAGACACACACAGACACAATATATATGTATATAACATAGCAAAAACCTCTTAATTATGAAGTTCTTCTGGAAACTTCCAGGTGTGAAGGTATCAGTAGCTTCATATAGGTTATTGCAATGGAATGTCTAGCCCTGAAGTTCCTTGTGTTATATTGCTGCCTAGTTGACTTCCTTGTATTGATATTCCAAGAGTCTGTCAAATTCAACATACCAAAAACTGTACTCAGTCTTTCTGTCCTCTAGCTCCTCCTTGTGACTGCCTCTTTTCTATTACTGATGCCATCATTATACCTATATCTAATCTTGATACCTCGATTTACCCTGGCCTGGTTTTTTGTCTTTGTTTTTGTCTTTTGCATCAAACTCATTCCACTCATTTGCATAATAGAGCTCTTCCTTTTCTCTTTTGGCCAGCCCTCCTATTTATCTCTGTTGACTACTCTCTAACACCAAGTGCTGACGTTGAATCCTCACTTTGGTGTATAAGCGTCTGCCTTGGGCTCAGGTCATGGTCCCAGAGTCCTGGGATCAAGCCCCGCATCGGGCTCCCTGCTCAGTGGGAAACCTGCTTCTCCCTCTCCCACTCCACCTACTTGTGTTCCCTCTCTCACTGTGTCTTCCTCTGTCAAATAAATAAAATCTAAAAAAAAAAAGAACTTCCTGGGCGCCTGGGTGGCTCAGTTGGTTAAGCGACTGCCTTCGGCTCAGGTCATGATCCTGGAGTCCCAGGATCGAGTCCCGCATCGGGCTCCCTGCTCAGCGGGGAGTCTGCTTCTCCCTCTGACCCTCCTCCCTCTCATGCTCTCTGTCTCTCATTCTCTCTCTCGCAAATAAATAAAAAATAAAAATAAATAAAAAAAATAAAAATTAAAAAAAATTAAAAAAAAAAAGAACTTCCTTAAGTAGGAAAATCTGGCGTTTCACAAATATTAATGATTCAGAATTATTTAAGAGATAAAAGTAACACAGAGAGGAATGGGCTGCAATTGTTTGAAAGTTAAAAATGCTTATATGTTAAACATTTATTAAAGACAAACTAAATTAAGCCCGTCTAATTCTAATTTTTTCATATTTTAAAGAATCATTCCAAAGGTCTGCAAACTTTTTTCTGTGAAAGTCAAATGGTAAATATTTTAGACAGCTGCTCAACTTTGCCATTGTAGCCTGAAAGCAGCCATAGACAGTACGTAAACAAATGAGTATGGCAGTGTTCTCATAAAACTGTTTATGGATACTCCCACTTGACTTTCTTCTGATGTCCACATATCATGAAATATTCTTTTGATTTTTCTTTCAACCATTTAAAATGTAAAAGCAGTTCTAGTTCACCGACTATATAGGAACAGGCATCAGGCTAGATTTAGCCCACAGTTTGCACTGGACCCCTGTATTATGCAAAGAATTGGAAAAGGAAAGCAGAGATGACTCCACACTTCAGAAGCGTATTTTAAATATATAAAATAACATTTATGCAGTAAGTCCTATATGCTTTAATTATACAAAAATTTTAAAAATGCCGTGTAATAGATGCCCAGTGCATAAAAATGGAACTCTGTTAAAACAAATCTTACAAGAATTTAGTACAGTAAATAATACACTTTTTTCTTAGTTGCTGAGTTTTTGTTTTTCTATTTCTTTGGAATACAGATGGACTTTGGAGAAGAATGATGGGTTAGGTCTATTAGCATGGCCCAATTAAAATCCCAGTGATTTTTCTCCCCTTGGCCAACTTCCCTAAGAGCCAGCCAGTCATTAAGACTCATTTTATTTATATTAGTCTTTTTCTGTCATAGTGATTCAATAAATGGTTGATGTGCAGAGGTTATTGCTTTTGATAGTGTTTCATTCTTTGTGAAAAGCATTTTTTAAAATGAGCATTATCTTAGATATTTCCTGTGCACCCCTGTCCTAGTTGCTTATTCAAAGCTTTAAGTGTAGCTTCTTATTGTCAGATCAAATAGAAGTCACTAGAAAACTAAAAGTGGTAAGTCACTTTTCCCGTTACAGCCATAAGGCCTATTTGACACTTTGGCAGCTATCAGAGCATTTCACACTTCAATGAAAAGCCATAAAAACCATTCACAGGTCAGACTGAAGAGTTTTACTTAATTATATTGTGTTTTTAGCACCTGGAGTTTTAAAAGTGAAAAGAATACAGAAGTTGTAGTCCCAGCTCAACAACTTAGTAACTTTGCCTATCTGAGCCTCAGTTTTCTAATATTTATTCAAGAAAGTTATGACTTCATTATTGCCTCCAAAATATTAACAATGCTAAGGACTATATTAATTATTTGGGCAGTAAATGTTATAGGCATTGAAGGGAAAGGAAGACCATTTTAATTTTACTTATCCTGGAAGATTTAATGGGTACTAGTATGATTTGAGTGGGTAAGATTTCAGTATTTGGAGGAGAATACTTAAAATGTGCCCCTCAGACCTGCAACATCAGTTACTCCTGGGAGTTTGTTATAAATATGAAATCTTGGACCCACCAGGCCTCCAGATTCCAAATCAGAATCTGTGGGGGTAGACTCCAAGATGTTTTAAGCAAGTCCTTCTGGTTATTTGTTTACATGTCAGAATTTGAGAAGCACTGTCCTAGGTCTCAGACATATGCAGGTTAAAGTATTTTGCAGAAGAATGATAAGAAAGATGACTTAAAATGAAGATAGAGACCATACCAAGTAGAAAATACTAAATGTCAAAGTCAAGAATTTAGAATTTATTTATAGCATATTGAGCCACTGAATATTTTTGATTAAAGAAGTACTATTATGAAAGCAAATATAGCAAGATTAGCCTAATGGTTGTTATGTAGAATAGATTTGAATGGGGTACTTGTAAAACTGTTCTTGAAGCCTTGCTACACAAAGGGTGGCCCTCAGACTGGCATTGGCATCCATTATTTAGAAACTTCTTGGAAATGCACAATCTCAGGCCTCATCCCAGACCAAATGAATCTGAATCTGTAGTTTTGTTTTTTTAAGATTTTATTTATTTATTTTGGAGAGAGAGAGCAGGGGGAGGAGTAGAGAGAGAGGGAGAAGCAGACTACCCACTGAGCAGGGAGCCTCATGTGGGGCTCAATCCCAGGACTCTGCGATCATGACCAGATCCAAAATCTAGTTGGATGCTTAACCTCTGAGCCACCCAGGCACCCCCTGAATCTGTAGTTTAATAAGATTCCATGGTGATTCATATTCACATTAAGATTTGAGAAGCCCTGGCTTAGAGCATAGTCAGTGGGACACCTACAATGGAATCATAACACTTTTTATAAAAAAGTACATATATCTAATCCCCACCCTGGTTCCCCCCAATATGACTATCAGGCTACCCGGATGATTCTTACACAGTGCTGGAATAGTGGTTGTAAACATGGCTGCACAAAAAAAAAAAAAAATCCCGTAGTGTAAACCATATCTCAGATCAATAAAATTGGAATTTCTAAGGTTGGAGCTCAGACATTAGTATTTGAAACTTCAGATGATTCCAGTGGGCAGCCAAGGTTGAAAACCAACGTAGTAGAGGGAGTGATAGGCATTAGATTATTGCACTGGTTCTGGTAGGAACTGATAAAGAGCCTCGATTTGTGTGGTAGTACTGGAAACGGAAAGAGTAAGGCAGATGCAAGGGACATTGTGAGGACCTGGTAGCAATATCAATTGACTTGGTCAATTGATACAAGAAAGCGGGGGAGACTGAGGATTAAAAATGATGGAGGCTTTGGGGCATCTAGGTGGCTCAGTCTTTAAGCGTCTGCCTTCCGCTCAGGTCATGATCCCAGGGTCCTGGGATCGAGCCCTACATCGGGCTCCCTGCTCCGCAGGAAGCCCTTCTCCCTCTCCCGCTCCCCCTGCTTGTGTTCCCTCTCTCGCTGTGTCTCTCTCTGTCAAATAAATAAATAAAATCTTTAAAAAAAAAAAATGATGGAGGCTTTAAGGGCACCTGGCTGTTTCAGTCGGTAGAGCACAGAGCAGGTAGAGCACAGAGCACGTGACTCTTGATCTCAGGATCATGAGTTCAAGCCCCTCATTAGGCCTAGAGCTTACTTAAAAAAGTAAAATGTGTGCATTTAAAAAAAAAAAATGGAGGCTGTCTTTGGGTGATATAATTGTTCTCTCATTGGTTTTCCACATTTTCTATAACAATCTGCTATCGTTGTTTGTACTTAAGGTAAAATAAATTATTTTTAAGTAGAATGAGCATGGTTTTGAACCTGGGTCACTTTAAAGCCTGCTGACAATTAACAGACATTTAAAAAGTAAGATGAGGTAAAGGAATTAGTTGAAAGGAAGGGAGACCGTATTGAGTTTTCATTTAGAAGGATGGAGATTGAGGTCTTAGATGAGCTACATGAAATGGTGTTCAGGCTATTGAAAATTAGTACTAGTTGTTTGGGAGTAAAGAATATAGATTTAGAATTGAGTGTCTTCTGCATGGAGTTGGTAACTAAAAACAAGATAAGGTAGAGATGAGAAATCCAAGGAAAAGATTTTAGATTATAGAAAAATTAGAATTAAAGTCACAGCACCCATTTGGAGAATGCCTGTGTTTAAAGCGAGTGAAAAGAAGTGGCCTATAAAGCAAATAGAAAAAGCAGAGAAGAGAACTGAGATAATACTGTCAGGGATGCCAAGAGAAGATTTCAAGGGGAGGAGGTAATCAGTCATGTGACATGCTGCAAAGAGGTAAAGCAAATAGAACACTAAGAGAGGCTGTTGAATTTGAGAGTACTAATGATTTTCAGAAATACTGTTTTAGTGAAATGGTCAGGGTAGACGTCAGACTGCTGGGAGTAATTGAGTCTTTTGCTAAGGAAGTGGAGAGACAGTGGGTGTCTGTCACTAATTTGAAAAATGTGGCTGAGAAAGAAAGGAAAATATTAGGAAAGTAACTGGAAGGATAACAGAATTAAGATAAAGAACGCCTGTACCAGGAGCCCTTAGAAAGTCAGAGAGTGGAGATAGAGGGGTAATGGAGTGCTCGAGGTCACACAGGAAATAGAGATGATGAAATGGTAATTTTCAACTAGAACAGACTTCAGCAGTCATCTTGTTTTGTAACATCTTTTCTCAGGATTATATAAGCCTCATTTTACAGATGGACCTGTGTAAATTGAGACTTAAAGAAGTTAATTGATTTGTCCAGAGTCCCAGCTCTTTAGATTATGGATCAAAGGGGTGGAAGGGATTTGTCTTGTGTACTAGGGGCTGTCCTACCCCTCTTTCTCTGAGATTGGAAACAGAAAGGAAGGCAAAATAAATGAACAGATGTGTTGAGATAGTGATAATTGGATGTTTCTTTTAAGGTAGAACATTTTATGTACCACTGAGTGTGCCAGAGAGGCTAAAAATCACATTTGAATATTCAGTTCTCCTTGCTTTAAGAGTGAGGAAAATGATAGTTAGAATGCTTTGGTTGAAGCATTTAAAAACTATCTCTTCAGAACCAGATGTAACTCCCTTATTATATAAAAGCAAAACCCCTGACTTTTGCAGCATCCAGTTCACTAATACCCCTACCTAATACATCTTTCACTTATTGGTGTTCCCAACTTCATGCCCCAAATGTCAGTAAGCTGAAGCCCTTTTTTAAGTACTGCTCCAGTGTCAAGCACTACTGCCGTTTAGCTAGCTTCTGTACCAGAGGTACACAATGCTGATTTTCCTTGCCGAAACAAATGCTGCAAACGTGGACCGTGCATTTCATCACCAGTTATGAGTTTCTCTCCAGGTGCCAGTTGCAGCAATGAGATATAGGTCTTTGTAGTCACTTCACCTCCACTCCAGTCATTTGAGGACCCCTTTCAAAGACAGATTATCAATGAAGTCAAGAAATCTCACCCAAGTTCCAAGTATGTTCAACAGTGACTCTCAACAAGGACTTCTCACACATACCCTCTTCACACACCCATTTTTTTTAAACGCCAAAGAATGCAGTCTATACTCCAGCATATCCTTTTAAGAAGGTTCCCCTTACCAATATTCCAGAATGGCACAACCTCTTAAATTTTGTTGTCTTTCCTTTTGTTAAAGACTGGGGCATTAAGTTAAAGATGATTTATCTTGTTCGCTAATATTTAGAATCTCTTCTGTGGTAATATCTGTTGTAAAGTAAATCAAATCATGGCTTTGAAAGCTTTCCCAGTGTGCATTTCAGAAATCATTTTCTGCTACTCTGAATAAAGAACCAGAAAATGAAGTTGGCTCTCCTAATTCCATAGTAGTCAGAAGCAAATAGTTAATTCTCTGTTAGGATTGGCTAAGCTGTGGAGCAAGCAGAAAGGCTAAAAACAGTAATAGACTCTGCTATAGGTATGGTAAGTCTGTGGACTTTCTACAAGTCCCCAGTACCTCAGTATGCTGGTCATATAAATATATCCATTTCAACAGCAACATAGGTAGTAGTCTAGGGTCACTGCTTATCAAGATTTTTTTTTAAAGATTTTATTCCTTTATTTGAGAGAGAGAGAGAATGCGCGTGCAAGAGAGAGCAGGGGGAGGCGCAGAGGGAGAGGGAGAAGCAGACTCCCCGCTGAGCAGGGAGCCCAACACGGGGCTCGATCCCAGGACTCTGAGATCACAACCTGAGCCACAGGCAGACGCTTAACTGACTGACCCCTCAAATTTTCATGTGCATAAGAATCTCTTGAACATCAGAATCAGATTCTGATTCAGAGGCCTAGAGTGGGAGGGGTTTGGGTGGTTATGCTGAGATTCAGCATTTCTTTTTTTTTTAAAGATTTTATCCATTTATTTGAGAGAGAGAGAATGAGAGAGAACACATGAGAGGGGGGAGGGTCAGAGGGAGAAGCAGACTCCCCGCCGAGCAGGGAGCCCGATGTGGGACTCGATCCAGGGACTCCAGGATCATGACCTGAGCCGAAGGCAGTCGCTTAACCAACTGAGCCACCCAGGCGCCCCTGAGATTCAGCATTTCTAACAAACTCCCAGGTAGTACTACTGATCCCCAGACTTTGACTAGAGAGGTTCTGGGTGGTAAATAGCATCTAATATGACCTTGCCCTCAGGCTCTAGAATGTGGCTGCAACAGTGACTGCTTAGAGCTATGCCTAGCAAGTTTGTTTTTTGTAAAGGGCCAGATGTAAAGAGTAAATATTTTGCACTTTGTGGCCATTAGCCATATTCTTCTTGATTTGTTTCTATGCTTGCTTTTACAATTAAAAAAAAATTTTTTTAACCGTTTTAGCTCTGAGGTATACTCTCAGCCTCAAGCAAGAAGCTGAAGTCATATCCATTGGGCTTGTCAAATTAGCCCATGGCTCTCAACCCCGACATTGATAGAAGTCCCTTATTTCATCAGGCCTCTTGGGATGACTATAGAGGAATCATAAGGATTCCAATTCCAAAAGCAATAAAGGAACTTTATAAGAAGAAGATCTCTATGTTTATTGGAGGGAGGGGAGATAAAATTATATGGAAGAAAACTACCTTTTTATTTGATGCCATAATAAATGAAAACTAAAGCTATTCATATTTAGATCATAAGTAAGATCTGAGTGGAACTTTACCGTGGACCCAGGATACATTTGACCTATTTTAATTTATGTGATCAACCTATTCTGTGTGGCGGTACAATATCTAGTTATGGTTATAAGAAATTGGTCCAACTTGGGTGTGAATCCCAGTTCTTCTGCTTAATAGGTGGGTAGCTTTGGTTAAGTTACTTAACTTTTCTGAGACATCATAATGTCCCTGGGGTTGTTTATAAATAAGCGTGTGTATTTGAAATACTTAACATAGTGCTTGGAACTTAGAAGACAATAAATGGTGGCTGTTACTATGTTATTATGGTCATGACTGAATTGTATAAAAGAATCAGCTCCATGACTAATTGTCAGGATATTCTTTAAGGTAGATTATGTCCTAGATTATGGTCCTCGTGGCATTTATGTCCTTCCTAATGTCTCTGCAGACATAATGGGGAAATTTGAACCGACAGCCTTTAGTAACAACATATTTAATTTTGCAAAACCATCAGAAACCTCAGTAGTAAACAAGTCAAGTCACTCTTCCATGTTTTGTTTTGTTTTGTTTTTACTCTTTCATGTATTTTTTTTTCTTTCATGTATTTTTAAGGTGAGATTTCTTTGGGCAAAATCCCACCTTTAAAAATTGAAAGATTGGGGCACCTGGGTGGCTCAGTCATTGAGCGTCTGCCTTCGGCTCAGGTCATGATCCCAGAGTCCTGGGATCGAGCCCCGCATCGGGCTCCCTGCTCAGCAGGAAGCCTGCTTCTCCCTCTCCCACTCCCTCTGCTTGTGTTCCCTCTCTTGCTGTCTCTCTCTCTGTCAAATAAATAAAATCTTAAAATAAATAAATAAATAAATAAATAAATAAATAAATAAATAAATAAAAATTGAAAGATTGTTTGATATAGTGTCTTCCCAGCTTGGTTATTAGTGCTTATTCTCATCACTTATTTTGAGGAATGTTGGAAACAGTTTTGCTTCAGTGATTTGCTCATCCTAATTTCAGTTCAGTGTTGGACTGGATAATGAGGATACAAATGAAAACTTTTGTCTGCCATGTCAGGCATTCAGGCATTAGTGGTAAAAGTAACAGTATCAGCAGTGTTCTTGTTTAAGAAAATTTATGGAAATTTATAAAATCTAAAGCATTGAGTAACCATAAAATGTTTTTATTTTTAAGTAAAACTATTTTTTTGATTGGACAGAATGTTTAAGTATTTCTTTTTAAAGTAATAAATTGGCTTTTGTTGTTATTGTTTTTAACCAAAGGAAATCATCCTAATAACCAAGACTTGCCGTCTTAAAATCAAAAGCCACTGGTATCTAAATAATTTTTGTCATTGCAAGTACTTACTTTTATGTTTTTGTTGTGTTTCATTATATTGTTAATTTTTTCAAATATGTGGCATGAAATAACTTGTTTAAATCTGTGGTTGCAAATTTTTGAAAAAATCTTTTTTAGCTTTTAGTAAAACATGGAGGAGACTTGTTTGCTGAGAATGAAAATAAAGACACTCCTTGTGATTGTGCTGAAAAGCAACACCATAAAGATTTGGCTCTCAATCTAGAATCACAAATGGTATTCTCACGAGATCCTGAAGCTGAAGAAATAGAAGCTGAATATGCTGCATTAGACAAACGAGAGGTAAGGTTTTATTGTTTGGTTTTTTTTAATAAAAAAATTATATGGATTTTTTTCTTTTCATAAGTACTAATCTTATTATATGGCTTTCATGTTAAATTTTATTTTTCTACTTTAAAATCCAATTCATGTGGTCTTTGCAGTGTGCTTAATTAACACCCTGTCATCTACATAGCCATGATATGAAAATACAGGTAGAAAACCTAGAAATGGTAACTGTCCTCTAACATATGTAAATATGTTTACTTATGTTTATTTTTTTTTTTAATTATTTGAGAGAGAACCCCGTGCACGGGTAGGGGGAGGGGCAGAGGGAGAGAGAAATTCAAGTAGACTCCGCGCTGAGCGTGGCACCCTACACAGGGCTCAGTCTCACGACCCTGAGATCTGACCTGAGCTGAAACCAAGAGTTGGACGCTTAAGTGCCACCGAGGCATCCCTGTTTACTTACATTTCAATAGAGAGGCTGATGTGTGATATGAAGCCCTAACCATTCTTACTCTTCTAAAACTGCAGTCCCCTTTTTCTTAATCTTTCCCTGTCTTCTGCATTGCTCTTAACCACAAACATGCTTTGGTAACTTTTATCTTAAAAAACAAAAAGAACAAAACCATTTCTCCTTTGGCCACTTTTCCCTAGTCCTGCCCCTCTCCCCCTTCAGTTGTAGCCTTCTATCTCTGATCTGAGAAAAACAAAATTTAAGGGCTGTCTATACATAACTGACTTCCTCACCTTCCATTCACTCTTCAGCCCATTGCAGTGTGACTTTCCTCCCTTCTATTGAGATGGAAGTGCATTTGTCACGGACATCAAGAGTCACCATGTTGTCAAATCCAGTAGGTACTTTTCTCTCCTCATCTTACTTAAATTCTTCGGCAGCACTTGACACAACTGACCACTCCCTTCTTAGCAAAACATTGTTCCCTTAGCTTCTGGGACATTGTTCTTTGGCTTCCTTTGGGTCTTTCTTGTTTCAATAAATAGTACCTTCGTACTGAGTTGTTCAAGCATAAATGGTCAAGCTTTCTTGATTCCTCACTTCTTATGTCCAGACAATCTGGGAATCTTGTCAGTTTTACCTCCAGAAGTATAATCTAGATCCATTTACTCTTCCTGGTCTCTACTCCTACCTTCCAAGGCCCTCTCCATCTGAGTTTCCTAACTGGCCTCCTTCTTTCTGTTTTGGTCCCCTTAGAATCCATTTTGTACACATAAGCCAGAGAGACATTTTTAAACTTAAATTAGATCATATAAATCACTTAAATTACTCAGTGACTTTTCATTGTACTTAGAATAAAATCCAAACTGTTTGCTCAGATACAAGACCTTATATGGTCTCACCACTACCTACCTCTCCAACATCATCTCAGATCTTTCTCCCCAGCTCATTTTGCTCTGATTATAATACGTAGAGTACACTGAGGCTTTTGCATTTGCTGTTTCCTATATCAGAAATCTTCTCCCAGTTTTTCTCTTGGCTGGCTCAGTAGTTCTTCAGAGAGGCAATCTTGGACTATTCTTTCACAAATAGGTCCCTCTCCTTCTATTATTCTTTACCATAATACCCTGTCTATTTTTTATAACACTTATCACATGCTGTAATTATTTTATGTATTTATTCATTTTTTACTTTTCTTTCCTATTAGATTATCAACTCCATGAGGGCCAGAATCATAACCGCCTTAATCAACAGAGTATTTTCAGTGTCTGACACAGTGGACATCCATAGAAGTATTAAGTAAATTATAAGACACAATAAATGTTTTCCTCCCCAAATTATTCTGGTTCCTCCATGTTCAGTGCCAACTTAATTCTAAAAGGACTTATACTAACTATTGTTTCTATGTGTTCAGAAAAATAATTGTATTATTTGGGTTTTTTCCCCAAGAATTCCCGACAGTTTTTGAACTTATGTATTCCAGATTGTTAAAGGAACTGAGTTTCTTGGAATTCAGAAATTTATATTACCAAAATGGTAATCATGGTTATGGATAATTTTTTTACCATTATTATTTTTTCTATTTGCATGCATTTCTTAAAAGTTATAATGAGCATTTATTGCTAAAAAAATACAAAAAATTTCCTCCTTTCTGACTCTACCCCCACAGTGGTAACAGTTTCCTGTGTGTGCTACCAGACTTAAGCAAACATATGTGATATAGAATTTTGAATGCAAAAGTAAGGTCATATAGTATATTGAGTTCTGCTAAAATATTTTTAAATTTTTTTTAATTGAAGTATAGTTGACACACAGTGTTACATTAGTTTCAGTTCTACAAAATAGTGATTCAACAAGTTTATGTATTAGGCTGTGCTCACTACAAATATATGGTCACCATAAATTGCTACCATGTGACCATACAATGCTATTACAATACCATTGACTTGATTCCCTATACTGTACCTTTTATTCCTGTGACTTATTCATTCCACAACTGGAAGCCTATTCCTCCCACTCCCCTTCACCCATTTTGCCCACCGCCCCCCCATCATCCCTCCCTCTGGCAACCATTAGTTCTCTGTATTTATGGGTATTTTTCTGCTTTTTGTTTGTTTATTCATTTGGGCTTTTTTTTAGATTCCACATATAAGTAAAATCATGATATTTGTCTTTCTCTGTCAGACTTATTTCACTTAGCGTGATACCCTCTAGATCCATCAAAGTTGTTATAAATTGCAAGAGCTCATCCTTTTTTACAGCTGAGTAATATTCCATCAGGTATGTATATGTACACCACATCTTTACCCATTCATCTATCAGTGGGCACTTGGGTTGCTTCCATATCTTGGCTATTGTAAGTAATGCTGTAGTAAACATAGGGGTACATATATCTTTTCAAATTAGTGTTTTTGAGTTCTTTAGGTAAATACCCAGTAGTGGAATTACTGGGTCATATGGTATTTCTATTTTTAATTTTTTGAGGAACCTCCATACTGTTTTCCACAGTGGCTGCACCAATTTACATTCCTACAAACAGTGCACGAGGGTTCCTTTTTCTCCACATCCTCACCAACTCTAAAATAGTTTTTCAACTTAACTATATCATTAACATCTTTCCTAAGTCAGAACATGTGATCTACATATTTGAGCCATTTACTGACGAATTTAGATATTTTTTATTATTAAAAACAAGGCTAAAGTGAATATCTACTTGTTACATACATATCTTTATCCATTTGTGTGATTATTCTGGTTTAAAACATGGATCTAAAGCCACACTGACTGGATTCATATCTTACCCCCATGACTGACTTATTATATGACCTTGAGTAGTTTATTCAGTCTCTCTGCTTCAGTTTCTTCTTCCTTAAAATGGAGATTATAATGGTCCCTACTTTGTAGAGTTGTAGTGATCCTTAAATGAGTTAATATATGTAAATACTTAGAACAGTACCTGGGTCATTATGTGTGTTATCTAAATGTATGCTATTATAATCATGATCATCATTATTGTTAATGGATGTATATACACACTTTAAAAGTATATTCTCTATAAATGTGTAGAAATTGGTTTGATGGATCTTGAAATATATACATTTAAGATGCTGTTAAACTGTCCTAAAAGACTATGTCAATTTATTTTCTTCTAGTAGCTTATTAAAGAATATTAAATATTAAGATATTAAAGAATATTAAGAATATAAATATTAAGAATATTAAAGAATTTCCTCACATTTCTGCTAGCATTAGATATTATCATTGTTTTTATTTTTTGCTAGTTTAGACAAATGGTACCTATTTGAATTTATTTATTTGATTGTTCTGTGAATTGATTATTTATTTGCTTTTTTCCCTATGGATTGTGTTTTCTTAATGCTTTCCAAGAAAACTTTGTGTATTTTTCTGTATCCTACATTTTTCACTTAGGATATTCACAGATGTAAATTTTTCTTTCTCTATGGCTTCTGAACTTTCTTCATGTTAATATTATAATATATGCCCCTATATTTTTTCTAGTTTTATAGTTTTGTTTTAATCCATATTAGATTATTTTAGTCTATTATTTCAAAATGTAAAAAACAATACTTTTGTAACTACTTACACACAAATGTTTATAGCAGCACTATTCATAATAACCAAAAGTTGAAGACAACCCAAATCTCTATCAACAAATGACAAATAAAGTGTGTGGTATACATATACAGTGGTATATTACTCAGTCATAAAAAGGAAAGAAGTACTAACACATGCTACAATATGGGTCAATCTCAGAAACATTGTGCTATGTAAAAGAAGGCAGACAAAAAGGTCACATGTTAAGTAACTCCATTTATATGAAATATCCAGAATAGGTAAATCCATAGAGACAGAAAGCACACTAGTGTTTGCCAGTGTCAGGGAGGAGGAATGACTAGGGAGTGACTCCTTAATGGGTATGGGGTTTTATTTTGGGATGATAAGAATGTTTGGGAATTAGATACACATGGTGGTTGTACAACACTGTTGAACTGAATTGTACATTTTAAAATTGGGTTTTTTGGGGGGCGCCTCGGTGGCTCAGATGGTTAAGCGTCTGCCTTCGGCTCAGGTCATGATCCCAGGGTCCTGGGATCGAGCCCTGCATCGGGCTCCCTGCTTGGCGGGGAGCCTGCTTCTCCTTCACCCTCCTACTGTTCCCCCAGCTTGGCTCTCTTGCTCTGTCAAATAAATAAATAAAATCTTAATAAAATTGGGTTTTTTGGGGGCGCCTGGGTGGCTCAGTTGGTTAAGTGACTGCCTTCGGCTCAGGTCATGATCCCGGGGTCCTGGGATCGAGCCCCGCCCGCATCGGGCTCCCTGATCACCGGGAAGCCTGCTTCTCCCTCTCCCACTCCCCCTGCTTGTGTTCTCTCTCACGCTGTCTCTCCCTCTCTGTCAATTAAATAAATAAATAAAATCTTTAAAAAATAAATAAATAAAATTGGGGTTTTTTTTAAAGATGTTATTTATTTGAGAGAGAGAGAGAGGGAAAGCACAAGTGGGGGTGGGGAAGCAGAGGGGGAGGGAGAAGCAGACTCCCCGCTGAGCAGGGAGCCCAACATGGGGCTCTATCCCAGGACCCTGAGCTCATGACCTGAGCCGAAGGCAGATGCTTAAATGACTCAGCCACCTAGGCACCCCTAAAATTGTTATTTTTAAGTAATGTGTGTTTCATAACAATTTAAAAAAATAATACCAAAAAACAATGCTTTCTTTAAAATTCATTTTATACCTTCTGCTTTGACCCTAATCAACTTTTGGATTATTCTGCCTATGCTAATAGTTTTACATGGCCTGCTATGTAATTGTATTAAACTACATAATTAGGTAGTTTAAAAGATTCATATTCCCGAGGTGTCTATTTTAATTAAGTTTCTCAATTCAGTTAATGATCTGGACACTGTATAATATTATATCTCTATAATTTCTTCTTGATACATTTTAATTAAGTTCTTTCCTTCAGATTAGTTTATAAATGGATAAAATCTATTTCTTCATCCCATCACTGAACAAAACTCTTGAGTGACTGACTGCTCTGCCAGACACTGTTTTAGGAGCTTGAGGATACAGTGAAGAACAAAAATAAGCCCCTGCCCTCTAGGTGCTTATGTTCTAGCATCGATATAGACGCACATAAATAAGGTTAAAAAGTAAATACAATTTGTGAGAGTGGTAACTGCTATAAGGAAATAAAAACAAGGTGATGTGTTGGAGTGATGGCTGGGAAGAGTGTATTTAATTTACATAAACCTGTACAGACAGAACAGAGAAACTAGTGAGTGTTGAACCTAGTTGGGGTCAGGCTCTGTAGGAGTAGACTGTGTGACTGTATGTGGGTAAATGAAGGGAAGACAAACAATATGTTGCTATGAAAGCCATCGAAAGAATTCCCCCCTCCCAGTTCCTCTCCCAGTTTATAACTCAGGAAAACTCAGGCTCTTTTTCTGACAGGGAACGCATATGGTGGACATGGCCTTAGCTGGCTTCCCTGGTGTGCAGGTCTAGCCTACTGTGCGAGAGCAGCTGCCTTCCTCTTAGATCAAAGTACAGATCAGGGTGGACCAGGCCTTAAGTCCAGGGGAGAGCAGCTGAGTAAGAAGAGAGGAAACTGAAATAAGGGGAAAGGTCTGAGAATCCTAAGACTTTCTCTTCCAGGCTAAGCTCATGGATCAGCTAATGAGAGATTGATATTAAGAGGAATTGGAAATAATTCTCTTTGTTCCAAGTGCCTTTCACATCTTCTAAAATTATAGCAATTACTAATACATTTGGGTAAATGAGTACCTGTTTTTCATTTTTTAACAATAAGTATGTTTTACCTATATAATTGGGGAAAGCTGTTTTCATTGTGGAAAGAAATAAAAACAAATTCTTCTTTCATAAATACTTTGTCATAGTCTTTTCTGAAAGTTTTTGAAGATGCTATCACTTTATACATGATAGTCAAAGAGGTACAGTTTTTATGTTGGGATCTTTCACATTTTTTCAGTGACATTTTTTCAGTGGTATTTTGGTAGCAGAAGTATGCACGGATGCAAAAGAGGTACTTTTATTTGCTCTTACCTTTTTAAATTAGTTTCCGTTTTCTTTCTATGTATCAGTACTGACTGCTTTGAAGGTTATTGCTAGATTGTGTTTAATCTGAAAATAGAAGCAGTTTATCTTTGCAACAAGAAAGAGAAAGGCACCTTCATTTTAATCCTTCTTACAGAAGAGAGGGCTAGTGCCCACTTGGGACTGAGCAATGTATTGAAATGCTTCACATGACCTAATTACAGTTCTGTTGCAGAGATTTCGGAGTGAATATGTTATGTGTTCATGAAGGCAATATGTCTTTCTCCTTCAAGAACTATTTTTCTTCCATTGTAACCTAAATTTAAAACTGAATTTTTTTAAACTTAAATCTATGTAGTTTGCTTTATACGATCTCTTTTTTAACCTATCTAGAATCAAATCTCATTTGGCTCACATAAATAAAGTAGAATGATAGCTAATCTAAAAAAGAGCATTTAGACCGGGTATTATAAGGAAGTGTTGAATCACTGCATTGTACACCTGAAACTAATATTACACTCTATGTCAACTATAATTCAAATAAAAACTTAAAAAATAAAAAGAATATTTAGGAAATAATACCAGGAAATACACAATTGCCACCACTAGGAATATCAAGAAATACCCATTCTCATTGCTGAGGCAGGAGAGGTACCTGGAATCCCAAGTCTGAACTTGGAACACATTTTTTAGAAGTAATGTTCTACATAGTATGTAAGTTCTCTACTGGAGTGAGTACTATAAATTTAACCATAAAAGGATTTCTTAGATTTTTGCAAGGGAAAGTGTGGTTCATAAATTAGCTGAAAAGCAAACTGTACGTGGTAATTTGGGAATTATAAAGGTCAGGAAATTTGTCAGATCAACTGAGAAAAATTATCCCTATTGAATAGAATCCCAGTCGTAAGTGGTTAAATAAGAATTGGTGAAAGGAGGGCGCCTGAGTGGCTCAGTCGGTTAAGCCTCCAACTCTTGGTTTTGGCTCAGGTCATAATCTCAGGGGCATGAGATCAAGCCCCCTCCCTTCCCCATTGGGCTCCCCATTCAGTGGGGAGTCTGCTCTGCCTCTCTCCCTCTCCTTCTGCCCCTTCCCCTACATGTGCAGTCTCTTTCTCTCTCAAATAAATCTTAAAAAAAAAAAAATTTGTGAAATGGTTTCCACGATACCCTCCCTAAAATGAAGCAAGAAATACAGTATCTTATTCTAAAATATCTGTAAATCAGCTAAAATGGATGAGGTTTGCTAATTGCCCAGAGTTCTCTGGAGACTGTGATACGTGCTGCAAGAGGACATCCTCAATTCTTGGGAATTTCTACTGTTTTTTAAGCTTTCGTCTTTGTCCTTTAGTCTATGCTTACTGTAGTAAGCTGGTTAACAACTGTTTAAAAGAATTGAAATAGATAATTCATCAATGTTAATAACACAATATTGAGTAAAAATAAAAGGAAATTGTCTAAATATATATAATGTTATGCTATAATGTTATGACAACCATACATCAAATTCATGATAGTGATTTCCATAGGCAAGGATGGGGAGACTTAGGGAAATGTAATGGGGAAAACATGTCATGGATTATTGTAGCTTTTACATAATCCTCCCCCTTGTCCCCTCGGTCTGTTACCTGCAGCCAACTGCAATCCAGAAGCAAATGATCTTCCTTCTGACATATCCTCAGAAGGTCAGTAGTAGCCTAACACTATATCATAATGCCTATGTTATTCACCTCACTTGATCTCATCACACAGGCATCTTATCATCTCACTTCACAAGAAGGGTGAGCACAGTCCATAAGATATTTTGAGAGAAACTATATTTGTACAACAATTACAGTGTATTATAATTGTTCTGTTTTATTATTGTTAATCTCTTACTGTGCCTAATTTATAAATTAAACTTTATCGTAAGTATGTATGTATGTATAGGGAACAACAGTATACATATATAGGGTTCAGTACTATCCATGGTTTCTGGGATCCATGGTGGGGAGGATTGGGACACACATTCCCTAATGGATGAGGGTGGAGGGGAGACTACTGTATAAAATTTTGCTTCTTTTGTTTCATTTTGTTTTAAAAAGGACTTGAAACAAGTATGACCAAAATGTTAACAGTAATTGTTTCTGAGTAGTGAAACACTTGTAATTTATATTCTTTATATGTTTTCTGTTAAAAGCAAACAAAGATAAAAGATAACAAAAGAATAAAAAACTTGAGACGATATAGTACCTATATAAAGAAAACTATATTTATAGTACCTATATAAAGAGCATTAATGAACACATGAATAAAGAGAGATAATATGTTTACGATAAGAACTCAATAGTATGGCATAGTCACATTTCCCCAGGTTAATTAAGAAGTACCATATAATGCCACTAATAATCCAAATTAGATCTTAATAAATGTAAATGTTTGGTGGTCCAGTGGTTAAACTCAATGAACAGGGCGCCTGGGTGGCTCAGTCGTTAGGCGTCTGCCTTCCGCTCAGGTCATCATCCCAGGGTCCTGGGATCAAGCCCCACATCGGGCTCCCTGCTCAGCGGGGAGTCTGCCTCTCCCTCTCCTACTCCCTCTGCTTGTGTTCCTGCTCTTGCTGTCTCTGTCTCTGTCAAATAAATAAATAAAATCTTTAAAAAAAAAACAAAACTCAATGAACATATATATTTACATATATAATTGGTTTGTAAAAAGCAAAGACTGGATAAAAATACTTGAGAACTTTAGTCATGATTATTGCTCAGTGGTGGTATTACAGGTTTTTATTTCGAATTATTTTTTGTATTACCCAAATTTTTAAAATTGTAAAGTAAGATGGTTTGTCATTATAGTATGGTGCCTTTATTTTAGAATAATAAGGTTGCATGAGCCTTGGCATTCCACTTTCTAGCTTATAAAAGACTTGTGAAACAGTAGTTTGAGGTCCATGATAGCGGAGCACACAGACCTTTTTAACTTCAGTAATCAAAGTGAAACAAGGAAGATTGAATTAAATGATTATCATATATATTTGTTTATAGGCATTTAGGATTTCCTAAGAGTATAACAGCCAACTTAACTTGATTTTCTTCTTTTCAAAGCCATATGAAGGATTAAGGCCTCAGGATCTTCGTAGATTGAAAGATATGCTTATTGTGGAGACTGCAGACATGCTTCAGGCTCCACTGTTTACTGCTGAAGCTTTACTTCGAGCTCATGGTAATGAAAAATGTCTTATGCTTCTGATAACATGAGTGCCTTTTGAAACTTTTCAGAGTTAAAATATGGCTATTTTACTATTTCAATATAAAACAAAATAGTTTGTTAAACAAGCCTAAGTTGTTTTTTGTGTAGTGGTTACTGCGGTACCCAGCATCCTCAGAACATTCTGTATTTTGGAGTGTAAATTGGCTATAAATCATAGAGGAGAAATAGGAAATTTGTGTTTAAAAACCAAGCTACTAAATGATCTTATGGATTGTCTAATTTTAGAAATGTGCCTGACTTAAGCGGGGTTGAAAGTTGGAATCCATAGTCCTAATCCTAGTTTTAACATTCATTTTTACTAAAGTCAATTAAATACCTAACAATTGTGTTATTAGTACTGTCAGTTATATTCATTTTATATAAAAGCTGTTTCTCACCATGAAGTGTACAAAGCGAAATTATGGAGTCAATACAAGAATGTACTATCCCTTTTAAGTTTTTTTTGCGAGGGGGGGTTGTTGTTGTTGTTGTTTTAAGGACATTAACAACTTTACTTAGGAAAACTACTCAGCTTGTTTTAAGTTCTCTGTGATACTTAAGGCAGCCATTCTGGTAGTTGTCACATGCTGAGTTGGACCCTGTCATTGCACAGTTCGTATTTGATATTTTGGGTGGTTTCAAAGATAAGTTTTTTTCTAATTTAAAAATTATTTTTAAAAAGAGAAAGGTAAATGTCTCTTCTGCCTGGTTTACCTGTCTATTTGAACTATAAGTCTATCACCTATACTAAAATAGAATGTCGGGGCGCATGGGTGGCTCAGTCATTAAGCGTCTACTTTCAGCTTAGGTCATGGTCCCAGGGTCCTGGGATTGAGCCCCACATGGGGCTCCCTGCTTGGCGGGAAGCCTGCTTCTCCCTCCCCCACTCCCCCTGCTTGTGTTCCCTCTCTCGCTGTGTCTCTCTCTGTCAAATAAATAAAATCTTTAAAAAATAATAATAATATAAATTAAAATAAAATAGAATGTCAACTTCCAAAATTTTTTATATAATTTTTTGATCAGAAGAAAATTTAAAATTCCATATTTCATCATCCCTTGGTCATCACTGTGAATAATTTGGTATATAACTTTCTAGAATCCCTACCTCTAATATTGATATTTCCCAGGGTTCTGTACTTGAGATTATTTCCACTTTATATACCAGTGGCTCGTAAATTTTAGTATAAATAAGGATTACCTGAGAAACTAACCAGAGATTCCTAGACTATTTCTGGAGAGTCTAGGTCATTAGGTGAGGGGTGAGGCTTAAAAATACAAGTTGTAAAGATGCCTACCAAGTGGACCAGTCTCAGAGAAGCATTGCTATACACATTTATCTATTGAAACCAAAGGTTTCAAAAATCATCCAAACAATAAAGTGTATCTACAACCTGACTTTAATAAAGTATTTGAGGTTGGGTTTCTAAATGTCTGTTTAACATTTTTTCCTCAATCTAAGGATGTCCACACCTAAACTCCTCTTTTCTCCCACTGTCTTGATGCACGAGCGTCACATTCATCAAACTACCCTGCCAGAAATGTGAAAGTCATACTTCACTCCTCCGTGCTTGTTACATTTGGCCACAGTCTCATCATTTCTTAAGTGTCTCTCATCTTCCCATCCCCGGCTCCAGCTCCCTCTCTAGCTCTTTCCATTCCCATTGCCATTGAGTTAAATTCAGGCTGTCATTAGTTTCCATCTAAATCATAGTCTCCTGAGTCGTGGTCTCCGGTGTTGTCATTCTTCTTTTACCCTATTAATTTTTCATATTGCCATTAGACTGTTCTTTTAAAATGCACATTGGAGCATGTCACTCCCTCGCTGAAAAACCCTTCACTACCTTTCCACACACTTAAAACCATCTAAACTCTTTAGTAGACCTTCATGACCCAGATTTCTTTACCTGGGCTGTCATCTCCCCCTTTCTTTAATTACCCACTCTTGCTTGTCCTTAGTAACCACATCTTCCAGGAAACCTTTTCTGCTTATGTGTTCCCAAGTCTGCACTGAGACCCTCCCTGTCTATTCCTACTACATCCTGTGTCATACAGTTAGAATACAGTTTTATAGTAATCTCTTTATTTGCTTTTCCTCTAGATTAACCTGGGAGGTCTTAGAGGGAAGCTTTTAATGTTTTTTGTTTCCACAGTACCTGACATACATTAAGCTCTCAGAAAATGGTTATAGAATGAATAATATATAATAAATAATATACCTGAAGTGTTATTTATATATACGTTACTCCTGCACATATTCCATTGTCCAGAATTCAGTCAATTGCCCACACTTAACTGCAAGCAGCAGTTCTATACTGAAGCATTTTTTGTATACTTATAACCATTTCTGGGTAATGTATCGTAACTCCGAGTAACAATATATAGAGAATCTAAGTTATATGAAGTATCACAGTCTAAGTTACAATATATAAAGAATCTAATCTAACTTTA
Source organism: Leptonychotes weddellii (assembly GCF_054177405.1). Lineage (NCBI taxonomy): Eukaryota > Metazoa > Chordata > Mammalia > Carnivora > Phocidae > Leptonychotes > Leptonychotes weddellii. The sequence goes on along the minus strand of NC_138380.1, from coordinate 64,884,757 downwards.
CCAAAAATTTTTTAAAGGAACATTTTCATCTCTATTTGTTTACATTGTGTCATCAAGTATTATTAAATGATCAATTCCAGGGGCACCTGGATGGCTCTGTTAAGTGTCCAACTCTTGATTTGGCTCAGGTATGATCTCAGGGTTGAAAGATCAAGCCCCACGTCAAGTTCCATGCTGAGCATGGAGCCTGCTTAAGATTCACTCTCTCTCCCCCTCTGACCCTCCCCCCCCAAAAAAATTATCAACTCCATTTTTACTCCATTGATATTTTCCTCAGTTACTTCTTTTACATAATAGGGGTCAGTTCTAATAAGGTGATAATCTAATTGAATTTTCTTATTTGGTATTATCTATTCTGTGATAACTTTTTTGATAACTTACTTAATAGGTCTATATTTCCCTATTTAGGCATAAAATAGAGGCTAGCAGGTTTTCAAATGGACATCTCTTCTATACTATTTGGATAATACTAGTAACAGTGACATTTGATAATCAAATAAGATAGAGATAACTGATGTTAGTGAATAAAATAGTGCACAGAACTACAATTTCTACTAATTGCTCTCAAAACAAGGATAGGCTGTGTTTCAGAGCTATTAACTGAACTACTTAGAAGATTTATAGATTATATCCTGGGTAACATTCACTCAGCTTTACACAGGAAAGTAGATTTGAGTATTATATTATCTGTTGTCAAATGTAGTCCCAAGGTAATGAAGTTGATCTAGATTAAGCAGAAGACAGAAATGTTTGGCAGTATTTACTGAGCAGTAATTGAATTTTAAGGAAGACTCTGTTAGGAATACAGAGGTCATTCTCTGAGTATTTCCTCAGTAATACAAGTGCTACCTAATAAGAAAATAAGTAAAATTTACAAAATACGAGACCAAAGGTAATTTGATTATGCTTAGAATTAATTTATATTGAAGTATTCTTTAAGCTCCTTTGAAGACTCATCATCTTCTCTAGGTAGTTAAACATCAGTGGTCTACATCTTCTCACTCTGCTCTCTTCCTAGGAAATGATATCTTCTTCCAAGGTTTCTATAGGTAAAGATTTCTCCCTCTGGACTAGACTTCTTTTCTTAGCTCCACACTCTTGTATATAACTGCCTTTTTTTTTTTTTTTAAGATTTTATTTATTTATTTGACAGAGAGAGAGAGACACAGCGAGAGAGGGAACACAAGCAGGGGGAGTGGGAGAGGGAGAAGCAGGCTTCCTGCAGAGAAGGGAGCCCCATGCGGGGCTCGATCCCAGGACCCTGGGATCATGACCTGAGCCAAAGGCAGACACCTAATGACTGAGCCACCCAGGCGCCCCTATAACTGCCTATTTTAAAGCATCTCTAGGATATCTCAAAAGCATCTTTTTTTTTTTTTAAAGATTTTATTTATTTATTTGAGAGAGAGAGAATGAGAGACAGAGAGCATGAGAAGGAGGAAGGTCAGAGGGAGAAGCAGACTCCCCGCTGAGCAGGGAGCCCGATGCGGGACTCAATCCCGGGACTCCAGGATCATGACCTGAGCCGAAGGCAGTCGCTTAACCAACTGAGCCACCCAGGTGCCCTCTCAAAAGCATCTTAAACTCATTATGTCTGAAACTAAAATCATGCTCTTCCATCTGTACCTGATTCTCTGGTATTCCCTATTTACATAAATGGCACGAACCAACCAGGTGGGTAAACCTGGGACACCAACCTTGATATATCCTGTCCTTCAGACTCTATGTCCTATTGTCGCCAAATTGTCACTTCCACCTTCCATGTGTTAAACTCCTCTCTTTCTCTATCTCCACTACAACCAACCACCTACTTCTAGCTTCCATCATCTCTCACTTATACTACCCATTCCCCTCCTATTTGGACTGTGTTCCCTCTACTCCTGCCCTATCTAGTTTCTTTGTTTGTTGTAGTCAGAATGATCTTTTCAAATCTGATCATGACAACCTGTCCTTCCTAACCCCAAACTCAGCTTCTCAGTGACTTCCTATCACTCCTGAGCTGATGATGGAAGTGTTATTAAAAAGTCCTGCATGATCTAGCCCCTGCCTATTTTTTCAGCCTCATCTCATGCAGTGTTTTCCCTCTGCTCTCCATGCTACAGCTACATTGACCTTTTTAACTTCACAAGGATGCCATCTTCCCTCCTACCACAGGGACTTTGAACATGCTGTGCACTGCCTGTCTAGAATGTCTTTCCCCCTCCCTTTTACTACTTAACGCCCACTCATCTTTCATTTGTCCACTTCAAACTATTTCTCCAGAGTCAGACCTTTCTCTGACTTGGGATTCTCTACCTGTCCTTCATGGCACCCTGACAGTGATGATTCTTTTACTTAATGTCTTTCTCCTTGCTAGACTGTAAGTTTCATGAAGGCAGGAATCCTGCCTAATTTTTCCTCCCATTGTATCCCTACTGGCTGACACAGTGCATGGCACATAAAAGACATTCAGCAAATATTTGCTAAGTGAATGATGTGATAGAATCCAAGCAAAAGTTGTGCTGAAAAATATTTATAGTAAATAAGATTAAAATTTAACATATTTAGTATCTGTTTATAGAAATTATAGTAGTTCTTTTTTTCCTTTATTAAACAGTGATATAATGGGTACTTTTGAAGAATAATCTTACTGTGCTAAGAAAAGTAATTTTAACTTTTTAAGTAAGTAATGACCTATCAAAACACTAACATCCAGGACACATGGGTGGCTCAGTCGTTAAGCGTCTACCTTCAGCGCAGGTCATGATCCCAGGGTCCTGGGATCGAGCCCTGCATCAGGCTCCCTGCTCCACGGGAAGCCTGCTTCTCCCTCTCCCACTCCCCCTGCTTGTGTTCCCTCTCTCACTGTGTCTCTCTCTGTCAAATAAATAAATTAAATATTTGAAAAAAAAAAAAAAACTAACATCCATGTAGCAGCATTTCCTGGAATGCACCCATGCAGTTTTTTTCACTTGTTGGATTTTTTTCCTCTTTGTAATCTGACCCCTTTCCCAATCTTATTTCCCATCTTCTCAAACGACAACATGGTATGCTGTAACTTTACAGAAATGCTCACGTCTCTTCTTTATATTTCTGTGCCCTGCTCATATGGTTTACACAGCTGGAAATATACTCGTTCTACCTGTATTGCATGTCTAAATCATAATTATTCTGCTAAACCACCAAATACACTGATTTAATATGGTTGAGAAAAGTCTTGCATAGAACATTTCCACAGCTATTTGTATTAGAGATGTAAAATTGTATAGAATGGGCCTATGTTGAATAATTGACTCTATACTACTCATGACCCTATACTTCATTGTGCTACAGTGGAAAGAAAACAAGTTTTAGAATCACAGAAATTGGTTTTAAATCCCTCACTATCTGTGTGAGCCTAGGCAAGTTATAGAATTTTCCTGAGTCCTCGTTTCTTCACCTAAATAATGATTGAAACGTTTGTTGGGAGGAACAAATGAAATAATGTGTGTAAAACAGCAAAATAATTGGATGTATTTATTTATTATTTTTAATGGGTTAGGTTTTTATGGCTCTGAACTATGTAACAACATGCATCACTTGTCTATTTTAAAAGTGTTCATATTAGGAAGATCATCTTTTTTAGTTAAGTCAGATGTGAACTCAATACAGAATGTATACCTAATGCACTAAAACTTTATAACCATAATCCCTTCAGAAGTTTCTTCTGCTTTCAAGCTGTTTATCAAATGATTTTTGGACTCGTTGGCATTTTGATGTGTTTATAGTAAGCTATGTAATCATTTTACAACTTGACACCAGTGAAACAAATTGCAAATTTTACATATTTTTCTTGAAAAGAGTAAAATGGCTAAGTCAAATCTATGCCATGAAAAATTTAGTAACTTCCAGAAGTGATGTGTGAAGCACCTCTTTTGATTATTAGTAGAAATGACTGGAAGTTTTGACGATATTTTAGATATTGACACAGTTGTAAGTCACAGTAGATTATAAAAGTTTAAATTCTGTTTTAAAATATTTGGGGGCACCTGGGTGGCGCAGTCGTTAAGCGTCTGCCTTCGGCTCAGGTCATGATCCCAGCATCCTGGGATCGAGTCCCTCATTGGGCTCCCTGCTCGGCAGGAAGCCTGCTTCTCCCTCTCCCACTCCCCCTGCTGTGTCCCCTCTCTCACTGTGTCTCTGTCTGTCAAATGAATAAATAAAATCTTTTAAAAAATAATAATAAAAATTCAGGGTGGAGCACTTGGGTGGCTTAGTCGTTGAGCGTCTGCCTTCAGCTCAGGTCACGATCTCAGGGTCCTGGGATCAAGCCCTGCATCAGGCTCCCCGCTTTGCAAGAAGCCTGCTTCTCCCTCTCCCACTCCCCCTGCTTGTGTTCGCTCTGTCACCATATCTCTCTCTGTCAAATAAATAAATAAAAATCTTTTAAAAAAAAAATATTCAGGGTTTGGGGTACCTGGGTGGCTCAGTCAGTTAAGCATCCAACTCTTGATCTCACCTAAGGTCTCAATCTCAGGGTCATGAGTTCGAGGCCTGTGTTAGGCACCACGCTGGGCATAGAGCCTACTTTAAATAAATAAGTAAATAAAAATAAATATATATTTACTTATTTATTAATGGATATAATATACCTGAATATTCATTTGTAATTACTAATTTGGTATAAATAATTTTCCTTCCTTTAGGTGGCCTATATCTCTTTAATTTATCCTCACTTTATTTTGTTATATGAAACTCTTAAAAAACATCACCATATTTCCTGTTTTTGAGAGATATCATTCCATTTTTCTTAAAGACTGGGACAGGGAGAAATTACTTGAAGCTTGGATGTCCAACCCAGAGAACTGCTGCCAACGATCAGGTGTTCAGATGCCAACTCCACCACCAAGTGGATATAATGCCTGGGACACACTCCCTTCTCCAAGAACTCCAAGGACTACACGCTCTTCTGTCACCTCTCCAGATGAAATAAGTTTATCTCCTGGGGATTTGGACACCAGTTTGGTATGGTCCAGTATTCGATGTACTTCCCATAGTTTTGTGTTTAGTCTTTTAACTTTTAAATTATTTAATATTGTTTCATGGAAGGGGCGCCTGGCTGGCTCAGTTGGTTAAGCAGCCAACTCTTCGTTTTGGCTTGGGTCACTATCTCAGGGTTGTTAGATTGAGCCCCATGTCAGGCTCTGTGCTGGGTGTGGAGCCTGCTTAAGATTCTCTCACTCTCCCTCTCCTTCTTCCTCTGCCCTTCCCCTTACCCCCGTGCTTTCATTGTCTCAAAATATAGGTATATATATAGTTTCATGGAACCCTTGTAATTGAATCCTATACCCCTCTTAAAGGATTCAGTTATTTCACCCTTTGGTACAAATATTTATTATCACAGAATATTTTTGTTATCTCTGAATTACAGATTGAAAAACAAAAGGTTTTCTTTTCTCATTTCAAAACAGAAAACATAAAAGAGTTTGAGAAAGCCATCTACTATATTTACACTTAAAATCTCTAGGTGCTTAAAGTTTTAAACACACCATACTGAAATATTAAAAGTTGAGTTTGTGGTAGGCACTTTAAATTAAAAAAATATGAAAAAATTTTTATATTTTCTTGAAAACACTTATAATGTATTGATGATTATATATTTGTTTCAGTTAAGCTTTGGAGTATATCATCTAGATATATTTGTGGAATAAATGTTTGCTTTTTATTGAGAAACAGTACTGCCATTGTCTGCATTTTTAATTGGCATACCATTGGTATACTGTTGCAGGAAATTTTGACGTTTCTTTAATGGTTCAGCCACTCAAAATGTGTGATAAAAATAAAAGCATTCTGGGTTTTATCTAGGCCTTCTTGGAAGATAAAATCCAACTTCTCTAATTTGCATCTGTAACATTGGAATGTTTGCTTCTAATAAGTTATTGTTTAGAAGATACATAGTTTTGTAGCAGAGTTCCTTGGGTAGAAATCCTTAAATTCCTACTCTGAATATCCGGGAATTTTTATCTTGAAACACAAAGTTGCTCTGTTTTTGTAGATTTTCTGGGATGAGTATAGGCTAAAGAACATGATATTGAAGTGGTTATTTTGCAGTGGACAATATGATCTTGACCTGAATAGATTTTAATGGTTTGTTTCTTATACTTTTTTTCCCTAAATGCATAGTTGCTGATTAATACATAAATTTGGAATTTAAGAGTTTGACTTGTGCATTAAAACATTTAAGTCCCTTAATAGTTTATAATGAAGTAGGCATGGTATTTGTTATTCAATCAGAAGTAGGCACACTAACTTTAACTTCCCTTATAACTTTGAAACACTTAACTTTATAGTTACTATAGTAGTATTTTTGCCTTAAGCCAGTGAATAAATAATGACTTTTGTTTAAATCATTGCTCTTCTTCATTTCCAGTGTGACATTTGTATGTGCAGTATTTCTGTATTTGAAGACCCAGTGGATATGCCCTGTGGACATGACTTTTGTAGAGGATGTTGGGAGTCGTGAGTATATGTGCAGCTTAGTATTTCTTACTGCATGATAGCACTCTGATTTGGTAATAAAATTGTCTGCTTTTGATATTTAATGATATGGATTATTCATACTGGTTTCAGAGTTGCACTAAAATATACTTTTTTTTTCTCATTTTTACATCTTCCCATTCAGTAATTAATATTCTTTAGCTTAAATGGAAGGTACTTTTGGTAACAAAGCAGGTATATGGAAGTAAGTTTTCTTAGTATTTAATTTACATTACAACTAATGTAAATTTCAAGCCTACACCTAAGTATTAAGAATAAGGTTTTTTTTATACTCTTAAGAATTTGTAAGCATTGGGGTGCCTGGGTGGCTCAGTCGTTAAGCGTCTGCCCTCGGCTGAGGTCATGATCCCAGGGTCCTGGGATCGAGCCCCGCATCGGGCTCCCTGCTCGGCAGGAGGCCTGCTTCTCCCTCTCCCACTCCTCCTGCTTGTGTTCCCTCTCTCACTGTGTCTCTCTCTGTCAAATAAATAAATCTTTAAAAAAAAAAAAGAATTTGGGGGCACCTGGGTGGCTCAGTTGGTTAAGCGACTGCCTTCGGCTCAGGTCATGATCCTGGAGTCCCGGGATCAAGTCCCGCATCGGGCTCCCTGCTCGGCAGGGAGTCTGCTTCTCCCTCTGACCCTCCTCCCTCTCATGCTCTCTGTCTCTCATTCTGTCTGTCTCAAATAAATAAATAAAATCTTTAAAAAAAAAAAAAAAAAGAATTTGTAAGCATTTGTTTTATGCTTTCTCTAAATTTTTTTGTGACAACCAAATAAATAGCCTTTGAAATCTATAAGAATACATATAAAATTCCTTTTCAGTCAATTCATAGGTTAATGTCTCTTCTAGACATGGTTGGGTACAAATGGGAAATTTATTTTGTTTCTCATGTTTGTCTCTATTCTCCTTCCCATTATCTTGCCAAGATTTATACTCTCATACCATCCATTAACTTTGCTCTAATGTTGCACTTTTCAAGGGAGGTTTATAAACAAAACAAAGGAGAAGATCAATGTAATTAATGAGCAATACAATATCATGTTATCTCTGGAGCACAAAAGTCTACTGACTAATGACCTAAGCAAAGCATGTCATTAGTAATTAAGGAAATCTTAAAACTCGGAAGGTTTCAAACTATTCTTTTCCGTGGAGTTTCAGGTACCAAGTGTAGGGAGCTGGGGAATACCATGTCGGGTGAGAGAACAAGAACCTGAGCAAATTTTCTGTTGCTGTCTTAAGCAATTTTGCTGAGTATAATTGACATATAATAAACTAAATATTTAAAATAAATAATTTGATAAGCCTTGACATATGTACACACCCATGAAACCATTACCACAGTCAAAATAATGAATATATCCATTACCCCAAAAGTTTCCTCATTTCTCCTTGAAATCCCTCCCACCCTTCTCTGTCTGCCTCCCTCATCCTCCCACCACCTCCTCCCTCCAATTTTTTAGACAACCACTCATCTTTCTGTCATTCTGGTTTCATTTTGAGTGCATTTTCTTTGTTTTCTAAACCAGGATATGGGGGAAGATTTCATTTGGAGGGGAGAAATATTACTGCTTCTTAAAAAGTCAGAATAAATGAGAATATCTTGTCATTCTTTTTAAAACATAGACTAGACTTTACTCTGAATCTAATTAGATAAGATCAAATCGGTACAGCTGATACAGGTTAAACTGACTGGCGAGGGGCAGGTTTACAATCCAAAGCTAACTTTGACCTAGTTGTAGATGCAGAAAATTTTCCACAGATACAGTAGTTTATTTAGCTTAAAATTGTTAACTCTGTTGTATTGGGGAGCATTTTCTGGGTTCTACCAAGTTTGCTACTGTTGACCGTGGTTTCTGTGTGAAAAACTAAGCCTCCCCACGGGATTTACTTGAATTTTTTTGAACTTCCTTTACCTCCCTCACTAAACTTATGTCACAGGAACCATCTCCCATACTCAACACAGACTAGCCATGGGAAGTTTATGGTAAGATTTAAATTTGAAAGATCTAATGATTATTTTCTTTGTTACTTTATCAACCTACCTAGGATTCCCCTCCCATCATCCTGCCCGTAGTTCTTGTCAAATCAAGCAGCAGGAAAACCAAGTTCCAGGTTGGGTGATTTATACATTGATAAAACCATTTTTAAATGAATTGCAGTCCTTTCATAGGCATATAGAAAAGAAACTTCTTTGTTTAAGAAGCAAGGAAAAAACGTTAAAGGTCCTTAGATTGTTCAAAAACTCTCAATTTATTTTACTCTTCCCTACTCCGTAATGTCATCAATCCAGCCAGATGCTTTGAAGCATCTACTCCAAGGGCTTAAATGAAAGGGAAATTATTATTTTCTACCCAGCCTAGATTATCCTTCCTGCTACTTATTAGTTGTTGATTTACGTAAGTGGTAACCTCCCTGTGCCTCAATTTCCTTATCTATAAAATGGTGATAATAGTAAGTACATCATATTGTCAGTATACTGTTAAATGGCTTAATATATGAAAAATGTTTAAAATGAACAGGGCCTGGAGCATAGTCACTACTCAATAAATGGTAGTTATTATCCTCTTCCTAAGGATGGCTGACCTATAAGATAAAAACATAGGTAAAGTCTGCCCCAGAGTTCTCTCTGTCAACCTTTTTCCTTGACATGACAAGCTCACTTAATTCATTTTCCAAAAAAGTCTATTATAAACCCAAGTCCAACTAATCATTGTTTGTGGCTGCTGTTTCAAATAAAAATAGTGTTCCATGATAAACGCACGTAGGTCTACTTGTAGCTTGAACAATTTCCTAAGTGCTTTCCCTCGAGACAACCACCGTGCTTTGGTATGCAGCAGCAGAAGTTCATTATGCTTACTTCCCATTTCTTTGCACAGAATACTCAAAAGATGTGTACTTGTGAGTTAAGATTTAATAAAATAAATCAATAAAATGTATTAATAATTAACCAATAATTCATATTTTTATTACTCCATCAAGGATATTCTTAAGTGAAACTGGCTTTTTTTTCTTTAACTGCAAGTGCAAAGCAGTGAAGAATATAAAGTCTACCAGTATAGTTTTAACACCACTGCCATGATTCATGCTAAGGCACTAGCAGTTTTACCTAAAAAATAAAGCAGTTTTAATACCATTATGAAAATACTTTTGACCTCATAAATCCGTGAAAAGTCTCAGGTCCACAAATCACATTTTGAGAACTGCTGCTCTATAGTATTTCCCCTGAACACTTCATCCATCTTTATTTCTGCCAAATTGTTTTTCTCGACGCAGAGTAATACAGGTCATTTTTCCCTGGTAACTAAGATACAGAATGCCTTTCTGTTGGGATATGTCAGAGTTTTGTGGAGCGTGTGCGGTTTTTAAATCATATTGAAAAATAGAGGGCAAGATTTTAAACATGTTGAATTTTAAATGCATATGAGACATTTAAACAAAAGTATTGTGTGTGGTCAAGATCTGTAGCTAAGGAGGGAGATCTGGGCTTTAAACCTCAGAGTCATTAGAGTATAGGTGGTAGTTTAAGTTGGGACTATTTAGATCACCCAGGAAGAGTGAATGAAATGAGAAAGGGGGAAGAGTTTTGGTGTGAAAACCCTAGAGATCAGTAAAACATAAGTGATCAGGAGAGTAAAAAGCACTAGTGAAAAAGATGAATAAGGAGCAACCAAAGGTAAGAATGCCAGGGGAAAATTAAGTCCCAGAAGCCAGAGAAAAGAGAGAATCTGAAAGAAGGAACTGTTCAGCAGTGTCTGATGCTCCAGAGAATTCAAGGCAGATAAAAACTGAGAAGTCTTGAATTCTTGGGCTAATGGGTAGTCTTAATGGCCTTGTTGAGAGCTGGCTATTCAGTGAAGAGGTGACAAAAGCCAGAGTGTTGCCGGTTGAGAAGTGAACGGGATGGACTTGAGGAAGGAATGACAAATCATCAAACTATTTTGTCAAGAAACTGATGTGAAAAGGAAGGGGAGCTAGAAAGGATCTTTTAGTTGAGAAATGTTTCAGGGTAGGAGAAAACTTGAGCATATTGATAGTGCCGAAGAAAAGACCCATGAGAGAGACAGACAAACAGAAAGACAGAGACAGAGAAAAAGGATAGGTTTCTGGACTCTGCAAGTTCTGGAGCTGGCCAGAGTACGGATTTGCTTGCGGGGGTAAAGAAGGAAGCCTCTTTCACTGAAGTTGAGTAGTGAGAAGGCAAAGATAGCTAAAGACATAGCTAGGTTCAGGGTGTGATAGGGAGGATATTAAGAGAGGTCTCTGTTTTCTTCGAAGTGCCAAGATGAAATTGTGGAAGAAGGTTTGGAAATGGACCAGAGGGAGCAGATCTGGTGAGATCTCAGTTAGCTTGATTTTTTTTTTTTTTAAGTGTAGTTGAATTAAGACACTGAGAGAACCAAAGGAAAAATACTGCAGGTAGAATAGTCAAACTGTTGATGGTGATCACTAGAGAATGGTGACTTAGTTGCCTGGGTTTCCATTTATTTTCTCTAGGTTTAAGTGTTAAATCACACTTCAAAAGCTAATTTGTTTCTTGTTTTTCCGTGGGGAATAATAATAAAAATAAAACTCTAGCTAAAATGTATAAATTCTTATTCTATGCCAGGCACCCTGCAGATATTCATACACATTATATCTTATAATCTGTGTAACAATCCCAAGAAGTGCTTATTATTATCTCCATTTTACAGATAGTGAAACTGAGGGACAGAGCAGGTAAATAAATTGCTGAAGATCATATGACTTGTTAGTGGCAGACCTGGAATTCTCTAACTCAAAATCCTGCTCCTTAACCACTTACTTCACCTTGGGCTAGATTCCTGCCACTCTCCAGGATACCTTTTCCCTACTACCTCAACTAGTGTGCCTAGAGTAGGACATGCACCTTAATACTCGTCTAAATGAAATATAAGGGGATAGTCTTTTCTTCAAAAAGGTATGCTATCTTCCAATGCCACTCCCAAATCTCTTGGATTAGCCATGATTTAATTCTATATAATTGTTTCTTTTTCTTGATAGAATATCGAGAATTGAATATGATCTTTCTAAACCACTCATTTCTGAAATTTTAATGTTAAAGATAATGTTTCAGATTTTTAGAGAGGATAAAGCAAAAGAAGAACATTGTAAAAAAATAATGTATATATAACAAATACAAGTATATGTGTGTATAAATGAATGAATGAATGGTTGGGCAGGTAGTGAGTGTTCAATAATGTTTGTAATTATATGAATCAGTGTATTACAATTGATATTTCATACTTTGTTCATTGGTTCATTTCTAACAGAAAATTCAGCATAAAGAAAAAGTTCTTAGAATGTGCAAATAAATTATATTCTTCCTTTTTTTCTGTCAATTGATAATTTTAACAGGTTTTTGAATCTAAAAATTCAGGAAGGTGAAGCTCACAACATTTTCTGCCCTGCATATGATTGCTTCCAACTTGTGCCTGTGGATATCATAGAAAGTGTAGTTTCTAAGGAGATGGACAAACGATATCTACAGTTTGATATTAAGGTATGCTGCCAGTTATCTGATTTCATTTTCATTTTAATTTTATTAAACTGTATAACATTTTATTTAATTTTTTGTTTTATTTTTGAAAACACATAGAACAATGACTCTGACTTTTGTCTCCCAGAAAAACTGCATAAAGGAATGATGGCATTAATTAAAGTTTTAAGCTAAAGCATTATTTTTTTTAAAAGATTTTATTTATTTGAGAGAGAGAGCATGTACGTACATGTGAGTATGGGGAGGGGCAGAGAAAGGAGAGAGAGAATCCCAAGCAGGTTCCACGCTCAGCACAGAGCCCAACGTGGGGCTTGATCTCACGACTCTGAGATCATGACCTGAGCCAAAATCAAGAGTCAGACACTTAACTGACTGAGCCACCCAGGCTCCCTAAAGCATTATTTTATGGTCATGATAGATAAAATAAAAATAAAAAATTGAAATAGTAATTTACAAAAAAAAAAAAAAAAACTTGCTCAAAACTATTTACTGATTTGCCTGTTGAACTTTTAAAACTGATCAAGGCAGTGTTCAAAGTAAATAGTACCTATTTGCAGTTTCCCAAAAGGTATATTTTAGACTTCTAAATGTAAATATTCAGAAATAAAGATTATCAACTTGGAATGGGTTTTTTTCAAAAAATAGTTTCATATGATGAATTATAATGTTTCTCTTTTTTTCTATATTTATTTGCATTTAAGAATTGTCCAGGGGCGCCTGGGTGGCTCAGTCATTAAGCATCTGCCTTCAGCTCAGGTCATGATCCCAGGGTCCTGGGATCGAGCCCCGCATCGGGCTCCCTGCTCAGTGGGAAGCCTGCTTCTCCCTCTCCCACTCTCCCTGCTTGTGTTTCCTCTCTCGCTGTGTCTCTCTCTATCAAATAAGTGAAATCTTTAAAAAAAAAAAAAAAAA
>NC_138380.1:64807794-64871332 GCF_054177405.1 Leptonychotes weddellii | reverse complement strand
GAACACAAGCAGGGGGAGTGGGAGAGGGAGAAGCAGGCTTCCCGCAGAGCGGGGAGCCCAACGTGGGGCTCGATCCCAGGACCCTGGGATCATGACCTGAGCCGAAGGCAGACGCTTAACAACTGAGCCACCCAGGCGCCTCTATAGCCCTTTCTCTTGTAACTTGTTCACCCACCACTTCTGTGCCTTTATTAACTAAACCTAGAATGTTTTCTCCCCCTAGCCTATATAATTATATTTTGTCTGATTTGACTATATTGTCCCTGGACAGTGTTCATAACTTGAGCCAATGACCATCTCCCCTCTGTTTTTATTAAGTAGAATATGCTACTGTGTAACATCTGTGCCCTCTAAACAAACACAGTCTTTCTTTTCTGAGGCATCTCTTTAAAGATTTGCTCTTGGGGGTGCTTAGGTGGCTCAGTTGGTTAAACATTCGACTTTTGATTTTTGCTCAGGTCATGATCTCAGGGTCCTGGGATCAAGCCCCACATCAGACTCTGCACTCAGCGCAGAGTCTGCTGGTCCCTCTCCCTCTGCCCCTCCCCCCGTTTGTACTTTCTATCTCTAAAATAAGTAAAATCTTTTTAAAAATAAAAAATAAAGATTTGTTGTCAAAAATGCTTCTTAATACCACCCAAATTCTAATCTAATCTAATCTAATCTGAGGAAAAGAACTCAAATTTAACCTTATGTATAGTGGTCATTTCTCTCCTGTTTCGCCTCAGAGTGTCCCCAGTCCCTTTAATCTCTAGCGTTGCCACTGGAAATGGAGAGACTTAAATGGAATTCATCTCTTCTAAATCCATAGACAGTCAAATATAAGAGTTATTCAATAAAATTGACTGGCATGAATATTCTAAACAATAATATTGTGTGGTTTTTAATATATCACCCAGCTGTGGAACATTTATTTACTGAACTATGCAAAGAAACCTTTTAATAGTGTCACCATCACCATGAAACAAAGTGAACCCAGTAAGATTTGGATTACAGAGATACAACTGATGAGAAATCACAGCATCAGGTTTCTAGTCCACTGAAGTTTCCAGTGAATCAGAGTATAATGTGCAGACTTGTCAGGTATTTCGGGAAATTTCACAAGTGAATGTGCATTAATACATTAATATTGTCATCAACTCATTCTGTTTTCCTCCAATACCCACAATAAGGATTTTGATAAAACCTACTCTCCTGTTAGGATCATGAATCTTGATTGAATTAAAGCGTAGCTTCATGCTTCATCTCCTTCACAGACTTCACAGACAGTGGACTCTTTAAGAGTCCTCTGGGCAAAATAAATGTTCTTGTTTGTGGGCCCTAATAGTTGAGTCTTATCTTCGCTTGCAAAATTAGAGTCTCAATTCCTTAGCTTAATAGCCCTGGTTCTGGAAAAGATTTTTCCAGACTGGCAGTATTTAGCTATTTAAGTATCAGAGCCCTGCCAACAAGCAGAACCTATTCTCCAGCTTGTCCGTAGACCCAGAAATGAAACATGATATTTATGTGATAGAAATTGATCATAAGACCCTGTTTAAATATCATGTCTACTCTATACAAAGTATCATACTCATCTAAATAAATACTGTTGAAAGTTCAATTTATCAAGTTTTAGTGGAGCACATGATTGACATTAATCGGGAGACACAGGGCCTACCTTTGAGACTTAACTGCCACTAACTAGCTGTGTGACTTGATGATAAACAAGCATCCTCTCTTATAATACAGTAATACAGTTGAAGCCTTTGTAACTGATGCAATCAGCACAAAATGTACTAGTTCCAAAGCCAAACTATTTGGCTTCAAATCTCAGCTCATCTGCTTGCTATCTGTGTGACCTTTGGCAGAGTACTGAGCCTCTCCATGCATGTAAAATGGGGATAATAGTACCAATTTCAAACAATTGTTATGTGGATTAAATGAGTCGGTACGGGGCGCCTGGGTGGCTCAGTCATTAAGCCTTCGGCTCAGGTCATGATCCCAGGGTCCCGGGATCGAGCCCCACCATCAGGCTCTCTGCTCCGTGGGAAGCCTTCTTCACCCTCTCCCACTCCCCCTGCTTGTGTTCCCTCTCTCGCTATGTCTCTCTCTGTCAAATAAATAAAATCTTTAATAAATAAATAAATAAATAAATGAGTCGGTACATGTAAGGAATTACAGCATTGCCTGATATACTCAAAAATATTCTTGTTTAGAGCGAGAGAGGCAGGGGGAGGGGCAGAGGGAAAGGAAGAGAACCTTAAGCAGGCTCCACACCCAGTAAAGAGCCAGATGTGGGGCTCAGTCTCACAACCCTGAGTTCATGACCTGAGCCAAAATCAAGAGTCGGATGCTTAACTGACTGAGCCACCCAGGCACCCCAAAAATTTTGGTTTTTTTTAAATTATAATTCTTAATTTGTTAATTAAGGGAGAAAGTTGTCTAAAGGAGGAGAATCATAAAATGAGGATATCTACTTAGGATGGGTCATTAATAAAGTTCTAAAATGGCAGGGAACTGAAATTGTCAACATTTTTTTTAAGAGGGAGGCGTTACCTTTATTTTTTTTACTGTACTATAAACATGTAATGTGATAAAAATTGTTACAATGGCAATCCTATTACAGTGCATAAATGTATCAAAGTGGCACACGTGTATACTTTAAATTCACACAGTGTTATGTGTCAAATATATCCCAAAAAAATTGGAAACAAAAAAAACCTTTTTTTTTAAGATTTTATCTCTTTATTAGAGAAAGAGAGCACAAGTAGGGGGGAGAGGAAGGGAGAGGGAGAAGCAGGCTCCTCGCTGAGCAGAGAACCCAATGTGGGGCTGAATCTCAGGACCCTGGGATCATGACTCGAGCCAAAGGCAGACACTTAACTGACTGAGCCACCCAGGCACTCTAAGAAAAAAATTTTTTAATTAAAAGCTTGCATAAATGAAATGTTTCAGATCATGCTTTCAAAGTATTTTATAACATTTTATAATAAATTTTTCCCACCTACTTGGTTTTTTTAATTCAATTAATTTACATATGTATTATTAGTTTCAGATGTAGAGGTCAGTGATTCATCAGTCTTATATAATACCCAGGGTTCGTTACATCACGTGCCCTTCTTAACGTCCATCACCCAGTTACTCAATCCCCCTACCCACCTCCCCTCCAGCAACCCTGTTTGTTTCCTATGATTAAGAGTCTCTTATGGTTTGTCTCCCTCTCTGATTTTGTTTTATTTTTTCCTCTCTTCCCCTATGATCCTCTGTTTTGTTTCTTAAATCCCACATCTGAGTGAGATCATATGATAATTGCCTTTCTCTGATTGACTTTTTTGCTTAGCATAATATCCTCTAGTTCCATTCACATCATTGCAAATGGCAAGGTTTCATTTTTTTGATGGCTGAGTAGTAGTTTAGAGTGTGTGTGTGTGTGTGTGTGTGTGTGTGTATACCCCACATCTTTTTTATCCATTCATCTGTCTATGGACATCTGGGCTTTTTCCATAGTTTGGCTATTGTGGACATTGCTCCTATAAACATTGGAGTGCAGATGCCTCTTTGGATCATTATATTTCTATCTTTGGGGTAAATACCCAGGAGTGCAGAAATTGTCAGCTTCTTGGTAGGAATTTCCCATCAGGTTATGAAACTTTAGTAGAACGTTTTTCCTTTTCCAGAATCCTTTGGAGCCACTATATATTCCTGCCAGTGGTTGTGCATAGTCACAAATTTTCAAGGAAAGAGCCATTCCTTTAATCTCTTGATATTAGTTAACCATGATATTTGGACAGGGTTAAGGATTTTATATTAGACAGTCTTTTTTTTCCTTTATAACGAAGCACTTTTTCCCCTTAGTGAACCCACTCTATTGGTGTGTCTAAATTTCAGTTGACTGTGTGGCAAAATCCTTCCAATTCCCTTGGTTTTAGTGACATTTTGAGGTACAGTCTCAACAACAGGTACTAGGTCTCTCAGAATATTTGTCACCAGTCATCTGTGTCTTGGTTAAAACTTTGTTCAGAAATTTAGCTTTCCAGTATCTACAGAACATTCCAGTCTCTTTATTACTTGTCTCAGAATAACATCTCTCCTTACACTTGGCATAATTCAGATTATCAATCACATAATGTCTGGTAGCATTGTTATTACCATACTTTGAAGTAGTTGGGCTTATTTTCCCAAATACCTTAGTTTTAAAAGGCAACCTCTAGCTCCCTTTTTAATTTATAGTCCTTGCTTCTTTTTTATATAAAAAGCCTCTCCTTTTTATACCCACTCTTAGCATTGCATTGGAAACTGCCATCAAGTTACAACCTTCAGAAGTGATCCTGCTGATTGGGCTAGCACGTGAGGAAGCAGCAGGTCTATGTCCTCCTGTGAGGTTCTGGAAAAGAAAATCTGTTGCTGTGTAATGCAACACAGCCTCAGAGACCAAGCATACCAATAAACAATTAGGGCCTTTTGAAGAGATAGCATTTATTTTTTCAGACTCCATTTGAAAATATTGGGCTTTCCTCTCCACCGCCTCCTCCCCTGAGTATTTTCTCGGTTCTGTCAGAAAATGTCCTAACACCAGAGCCAGTCATATTTGGTATTGATTCTAGTAGGAAAAAATACCCAATGTGCTGTTTAATCTTCAGGGGGAAAACTCTTAAAATTAATGGAAATAATTTATTACACTAACTTCATTTGTTTAGGTACTGCAGATATAGAAGTCTATTTTATACCTAATTTTTTTTAATAAGTCATGAGAAATCTAGGTTCTATATTCCTGCATGTAATCTCAAGCACCATGTGGAAACACTGTTCCTAGATCTGTGGCATATTTTTTACCCTGGTGTGTGCTAGTGAATGTGCCAAATTAAAGTTAACAGTTATCACATCTATCCCTTACATTTCTGGGAGCAGAGTTTATTTTAATATGTACTAAAGGGAATGTAATATATCTACTTCCATTTTTTTAACTTCCATTTTTAATCAACTCAGTGTTTTTTGAATGACTGTTACCACTAAGTTACTAAGAAACATTATAAAACCTCAGTTATGGAAACATTATAAAACCTCAGTTATGGAAAAGATTTTCCAAATGCCAGATTCAGTAATGTCAGGAATTGAAGCAAACTAAATTACTCTTTCAAGATAATTGGTTTTTTTTCTTCAAAACATTTTTAAGTATATAATTCAGTGGTATTAAGTACATTCCTAATGTTGTGCAACCATTTCCTCTCCATTTATAGAACTTTTACCTCATACCAAACAGAAATTCTAACCATTCAGCAATAAATTCCCCATCCTCCCTTGCCCCTTAGCCACTGGTAACCACCATTCTCCTTTCTGTCTCTGTGAATTCCCTGTTCTGGATATTTAATGTAAGTGGAACCATACGATATTTTGTCTGACTTATTACACTTAGCATAATGTGTCAAGATGCATCCATGTTGTAGCATAAATCAGAATTTCATTCCTTTTTATGGCCTACTAATATTCCATTGTGTGTATATATACCACATTTTATTTATCTGCTCATTATTGATGGACACATGGGTTGTTAACCATATTCTGGCTATTGTGAATAATACTGTTGTGAACATTGGTGAGAAAGTTTGTCATTGCTTTCAATTCTTTTAGGTATATCCCTAGAAGTGGAATTGATAGATCATGTAATAATTCGATTTTATATAGTGAAGAACTACCAAACTGTTTTCCATAGAAACTGCATCATTTTAGATTCCTACCAGCACTGCATAAGGGTTCAAGTTTCTCCACATCCTTCCCAACACTTGTTGTCTTCCAGTTTTTTGATAGTAGCTGTTTTAATGGGCTTGAAGTAGAATTGTTACATTCTTTTTTAAAAAAAAGATTTTATTTATTTATTAGGGAGAGAGAGCACAAGTGGTGGGGAGAGGGAAAAGCAGACATCCCACTGAGCAGGGAGCCCGACACAGGGCTTGATCCCAGGACCCCGAAATCATGAACTGAGCCAAAGGCAGTTGCTTAACCAACTGAGCCACCCAGGTACCCTCTTACATTCTTAATACAGTAAAATGTTACTTCTTAGTTTGTAAGACTACCTGCATCAGCAGGTGTCTTAACAGACTTAAACTTTGCAAATAAGATCTTTGTTTAAAATAACACATCATGGGGCACCTGGGTGGCTCAGTCAATTGAGTGTCTGTCTTTGGCTCAGGTCATGATCTCAGTGTCCTGGAATCGAGCCCTACATCAGGCTCTCTGCTCAGCAGGAAGCCTGCTTCTCCCTCTGCCTGCCGCTCCCCCTGCTCGTGCTCTCTGTCTCTCTATCAAATAAAAATCCCTTAAAAAAATAAAAAATAAAAACAGATTTTCTTTTCCAGAACCTCACAGGAGGACATAGACCTGCTGCTTCCTCATGTGCTAGCTGAATCAGCAGCCTTCCTTAAACCACTCAAACTAGATTTTAAACCAAAGACTGTAATAAGAGATGAAGAAGGACACTATATCATAATAAAGGGATCTATCCAACAAGAAGATCTAACAATTATAAATATTTATGCCCCTAAGTTGGGAGCAGCCAAATATATAAATCAATTAATAACAAAGAAACTCATTGATAATAATAAAATAATAGTAGGGGACTTTAGCACCCCACTCACAGCAGTGGACAGATCATCTAAGCAGAAGATGAGCAAGGAAACAAGGGCTTTGAATGACACACTGGACCAGATGGACTTAACAGATATATTCAGAGCATTTCACCCTAAAGCAGCAGAATACATATTATTTTCAAGTTCATGTGGAGCATTTTCCAGAATACATCACATACTGGGTCACAAATCGGGTCTCAACCAATAAAAAAAGATTGAAATCATACCATGCCTATTTTCAGACCACAATGCTATGAAACTTGAAGTCAACCACAAGGACAAATTTGGAAGGACCACAAATACATGGAGATTAAAAAACATTCTACTAGGGGCGCCTGGGTGGCTCAGTTGGTTAGGCGACTGCCTTCGGCTCAGGTCATGATCCTGGAGTCCCGGGATCGAGTCCCGCATCAGGCTCCCTGCTCGGCAGGGAGTCTGCTTCTCCCTCTGACCCTCCCCCCTCTCATGTGCTCTCTCTCATTCTCTCTCAAATAAATAAATAAAATCTTTAAAAAAAAAAACAAACATTCTACTGAAGAATGAATGGGTCAACCAGGAAATTAAAGAATTTTAAAAAAACGTGGAAGCAAATGAAAGTGAAAACACAACGGTTCAAAATCTTTGGGATGCAGCAAAGGCAGTCCTAAGAGGGAAGTATATAGCAATACAGGCCTTCCTCAAGAATCAAGAAAAGTCTCAACTACACAACCTAACCTTACACCTAAAGGAGCTGGGAAAAGAACAGCAAATAAAGCCTAAACCCAGCAGGAGAAGAGAAATAATAAAGATTAGAGGAGAAATCAATGATATAGAAATCAAAAAAACAGTAGAATACATCCACAAAACTAGGAGCTTGTTCTTTGAAAGGATTAATAAGATTGATAAACCCCTGACCAGACTTATCAAAAAGAAAAGAGAAAGGACCCAAATAAATAAAGTCATGGGGGTGCCTGGGTGGCTCAGTTGTTCAGCATCTGCCTTCGGCTCAGGTCATGATCCCAGGGTCCTGGAATCGAGCCCCGCATCGGGCTCCCTGCTCAGAGTGGAGCCTGCTTCTCCCTCTCCCACTCCGCCTGCTTGTGTTCCCTCTCTCGCTGTGTCTCTCTTTGTCAAATAAATAAATAGAATTTGAAAAATAAAATCATGAATGAAACAGGAGAGATCACAACCAACACTGCAGAAATATCAACAATTATAAGAGAATATTATGAGCAATTATATGCCAACAAATTAGGCAATCCAGAGGAAATTAATACATGCCTAGAAACATAAACTACCACAACGGAAATAGGAAGAAATAGAAAACCTGAACAGACCCATAACCAGCAAAGAAATTGAATCAGTAATCAAGAATCTCCCAACAAACAAAGAGTCCAAGGCCAGATGGCTTCCCAGTGGAATTCTACCAAACATTTAAAGAAGAATTAATACCTATTCTTCTGAAGCTGTTCCATAAAGTGGAAATGGAAGGAAAACTTCCAAACTCATTCTATGAGGCCAGCATTACCTTGATCCCAAAACCAGACAAAGACGCCACTAAACAGGATAATTATAGACCAATATCCCTGATGAACATGGATACAGAAATTCTCACCAGGATACTAGCTAATAGAGTCCAGCAGTACATTAAAAAGATGATTCACCACAACCAAGTGGGATTTATTCCTGGGCTGCAGGGGTGGTTCAACATTTACAGTCAATCAGTGTGATACACCACATTACTAAAAGAAAGGATATGAACCATATGAGCAAAAGCATATGACAAAGTATAGCATCCTTTCTTGATAAAAACCTCCTCCCATGTAGGGAAAGAGGGAACATTCCTCAACATCATAAAAGCCATATAAGAAAGACCCACAGCAAATATCATCCTCAGAGGGGAGAAACTGAGAGCTTTTTCCCTAAGATGAGGAACACAACAGGGATGTCCACTATCATCACTGCTGTTCATCATTGTAGTGGAAGTCCTAGCCTAAGCAGTCAGACAGCAAAAAGAAATAAAAGGCATCCAAATTGGCAAAGAAGTCAAGTTTCACTCTTCACAGATGACATGATACTCTATGTAGAAAACCCAAAAGACCCCAGTAAAAAATTTCTAGAACTGATACAGGAATTCAGCAAAGTTTCAGGATACAAAATCAACACACAGAAGCTTGTTGCATTCCTATACACTAACAGTGAAACAGCAGAAAGAGAAATCAAGGAATCGATCCCATTTACAATTGCACCAAAAACCATTAGATACCTAGGAATAGAACCTAATCAAAGAGGTAAAAGATCTGTACTCAGAAAACTATAGAACACTTAATGAAAGAAATTGAGGAAGACACAAAGAAATGGAAAAACATTCCATGCTCATGGATTGGGAGACCAAATATTATTAAAATGTCTATGCTACCCAAAGCAGTCTACACATTCACTGAAAAATCCCTATCAAAATACCACCAGCATTTTTCACAGAGCTGGAACAAACAATCCTAAAATGTGTATGGAACCAGAAAAAAAGACCTCGAATAGCCAAAGGAATGTTGAAAAAGAAAAAGCTAGTGGCATCACAATTCCGGATTTCAAGTTCTGTTACAAATCTGTAATTGTCAAGACAGGATGGTACTGGCACAAAAACAGACACAGATCAATGGAACAGAATCGAGATCCCAGAAATGGACCCTCAAATCTATAGTCAACTAATCGTTGACAAAGGAGGAAAAATTATCCAGTGGAAAAAAGTCTTTTCAACAAATGGTGTTGGGAAGATTGGATAGCCACATGCAGAAAAGTGAAACTGGACCACTTTCTTACAGCATACACAAGAAAAAATTCAAAGTGGATGAAAGACCTAAATGTGAGACAGGAATCCATCAAAATCCTAGAGGAATTCACAGGGCAGCAACCTCTTTGACCTCAGCTGCAGCAACTTCTTGCTAGATACATCTCCAAAGGCAAGGAAAACAAAAGCAAAAATGAACTATTGGGACTTCATCAAGATAAAAAGCTTTTGCGCAGCAAAGGAAATTTTTGTCAAGAAATGGGCAGGAGACATGAACAGACATTTCTCCAAAGAAGACATACAGATGACCAATAAACATGAAAAATGTCAACATCACTCAGGGAAATAGAAATCAAAATGACAATGAGATACCACCTGACACCAGTCAGAATGGCTAAAATTAACAACTCAGGAAACAACAGATGTTGGCCAGGATGCAGAGAAAGGGGAACCCTCTTACACTGCTGGTGGAAATGCAAGCTGGTACAGCCACTCTGGAAGACAGTATGGAGGTTCCTCAAAAGGTTGAAAATAGAGCTACCCAACAGCCCCGCAATTGCACTATTAGGTATTTATCCAAAGGATACAAACATAATGATCCAAAGAGGCACCTGCACCCCAATGTTTATAACAGCAGTGTCCACAATAGCCAAACTGCGGAAAAAACCCAGATGTCCGTTGACAGATGAATGGATAAAGAAGAGGTGGTATATTTATACCATGGAATATTACTTAGCCATCAAAAAGAATGAAATCTTTCCATTTGCAATAATGTGGATGAAACTAGAGGGTATTATGCTAAGGGAAATAAGTCAGACAAATACAAATAGTATATGATTTCACTCGTGTAATTAAAGAAACAAAAAGAACATGGGGGAAGGAAGAATAAAATAAGATAAAAACAGAGAAAGAGGCAAACTATAAGAGACTCTTAACTGTAGGGAACAAACAGGGTTGCTGGAGGGGAGGGGGGAGTGGGATGGGGTAACTGGGTGATGGGCATTAAGGAGGGAACTTGAAGTAACGAGCACTGGGTATTGTATGCAACTGATGAATCACTAAATTCTACCCCTGAAACTAATAATACACTGTATGTTAACTAAATTGAATATAAATTTTTAAAAAAATTTTAAAAAGAATGTGATATAAAATAGTTTTCAAACTTTAAAATGCAGAAGGGTCATGTGGTAATTTTGATAACATGTGGATTCTAATTAGTTGGTCTTATGGGCCTGCTCTTCAGCATGTTTAACAAGTTCCTGAGTGGTGGCAAGGCTGCTCGCCCAGAGAACAAACTTTGAGTACAAGAATTTAAAGTATTAGTGAAGACAGACCCTAACTGATAAAAATATTACAGCTCTTCTGGCATGCAAAACTAAATTACAAGTATTAAATAATCTATTTTGAACGTTTAACAATGTGTAAATGAATGTACTGATTAAAAAAAAAAAAATTGGACCTGGTGATATGAAGCTCTGGAATCACATTTTCAATTCCTCTATTGAAATGTTTCTCTCACTGGTCATTGTGCCTCAGTTTTTTCAACTTTAAAATTGGAAGAGTACTTTCCGTCTATTACCTTGATGTTGATAAAGAATTTTTTTAAATTGCCTCTTCTCTGTTTTCCTCCTTAGGGAGTGCCTTGGTGAAGCACATGAGCCTTGTGACTGCCAAACATGGAAAAATTGGCTACAAAAAATAACTGAAATGAAACCGGAAGAACGTAAGGAGAATCTTAGATAGCTATACTATATATATTCTAATAGCATTCAAAAGATAATGTAGTCCTATTACTTAGAGTCTTCAGTAAGTAAGTTTTCAAGCTGTTAATGCTGTAGCTCTCCAGTTTAACATTATACCTCTCACTAACACCCTTTTGGACATCACAAGGTTTTTGCAGCGGGGAATCACAGACAGGTTCCATGTTTCTAACTAACTGTTTTTAGTTAAGATAAGCAGGGTAGGGCGCCTGGGTGGCTCAGATGGTTAAGCATCTGCCTTCAGCTCAGGTCATGATCCCAGAGTTCTGGGATCGAGTGCCGCATGGGGCTCCCTGCTAGGTGGGGAGCCTGCTTCTCCCTCTGCCTCTGCTTCTCTGTCTCTCTGACTCTCATGAATAAATAAATAAAACATTTAAAAAAGAAAAAGATAAGCAGGGTAAACAGGATCACATTAAAGCCCTCCTCCCACGGCTGGGTGGAGGGCTTTATCCTGGAGTGGACCACCTAGCTTTTTTATACCTTAAGGAAGAAATGTATACACTGTAGTGAGAGGAAGCTTCTTATTTCCCTGGAAACTTCAGTGGATGATAAGACAAGTTAATTTCTTGACATTATGTGGCTCTGTAGATTTACTTAAATGGCATGTCTAACTATTTTTACTGAGATTTCTATAAATACATATTAATCCTACGGAAATGTTATGAAATTAGTGTTAGTAATCCCATTTTGTAGATGAAGTAATTAATACTTAGATTGGATTGAGTGACATCAGGGACAGGGCATGTGCCTGGAAACAGAATGGATTTTAATTAGCCTTCCTAATAGTAATTCCTGCATTTAACAGGAATTGCTTTGCAGTTATTTTTCATCCCCTGAAGTGTTTTATGACAACTGTTTTCTTTCGAATTAATACAAAAGTTAATTTCATTTTTTAACTTTTTATATAATTGAGTTATTTTGAGGTATTACAAATCAGGATTAAGAATTCCCTCAGTGATTCTGCACTTACTATGAACAAAGCACATGATGATGATGCCAGCCTTCAAAAAGTATATAAGCTAGAAGGGAAGCAGTCAGATCATTACAGTATTATATGATAACTAATATAGTTGGGTAAAGATAAGAGTACAAAAACAAGAAAACTAAATCAGGTTGGGAAAACAAGAAAACTAAATCTGGTTGGGCAGGGGGGTGTCAGAATCCTCCTGAAGGCAGTGAGATAGGAATTGGGTTTTAGCATACCTGCAGGGCAGAAATGTGGTAGGTATTCCTATCAGCAGCTAAAGTGATGCTGGGAGAGCCTGGCTGACAGCTCTGAGACCCTACAGACTTGTATTATATCGGGCAATATACCACTGCCCAAGAACTGGTCATTAGCATTCTATATTCACGAGATTCATTTTGTGCACTGACTCAGGGTTATTCAAATCCATGAAGAAGATCATGATGAGAAGGCTTATGTCCGTTATCCAGGAGCAAAAGGAAATGGATAATCTTAGGATATTTTATAGGGAGATCTGATTAAATATTCTTGCCCTGTACATTCATCATTCAATCAACAAGTATTTTTTTGAGTACCTGCTATGTGCTAGGAACTTCCCAAATTAAAAACAGCCACATGGATTGTTTTTGTTCCCCAGGTGCATTGTGTCTCTTGAATGCCAGATATAGCTTGCCATTGCTCCCTTGACACCCACCCATTTTCCCTATTCTCCTGATATGTATGGGTCTGTGTATACGTGTGAGTTCCATAAACAGATTAATACCATTATCCTGCAACGCCTTTAAACATGACAAGACCATTGGATTTTGCTCTCTTGTTTTGCTTCTGGCACCAAGAAACATTTATATTTCTATTAGACATGGTTGGCTATTGCTCACCTACCTACATTTCTTTATACCTTTATATGATGCTTAACATTAAGGTCCATGGGAGAAATTGCAAGAGATGAGGCTGGAAAGGTAGGCATTGCCAGATTGTGAGGATTTTTGCCAAATTGTCTGAAGCTATCTTATTAACAGAATAAGCTATATGATACATGTTTTAAGTAGGAAAATAGCATTATCTGAGATATTTTTGTGAAGATAACTGATGACTGGGCAGGTGAGACTGAAGGATAGAGAGATCAAAATAGGGAGGTTAATTTTTAGTTTGAGTCAAAAGATGGATGATTGGTCAACGTAGGAAATTCAGATATGAGATTACCTTTCAGGGGAAAATAAATGACTTGTTGTGGACATTGTGAACTTTCAGGTACTTATAGGCCATATATGTGGAGGTGTGCAGTGGGATTTTAGAAGTGCTTGTTTGCAGCCCAGAGAGATGCTGAGAAGACTTAGGAATAACTTACTGCTTTTAAGTGGTATCCATATTATTTATGTAACATTTATTGAGTGCTACTTTATATTAGAATATGGAAATAAGGTGCTGCCTACTTTCTTGAAATTTACATTTTAGAGACGAAGACAGCAATATACAAAACTAAGAAAAAGAAGTATTATTAATGCTGTGAAAGAACAGCATACCTGTGGTACATTGTGAGGGAGGGGAGAGATCAAAGAGAAGATCAGTTTTCTCTATGAGAGGGTAAGGAAAAACATTATGAAAGAATTGATGCACAAGCTGCATCTTGAGAGCTGATAAGATGTTCTTCGCACAAACCGGAACAGGAAGGGTATTTGGGCTTCAGGTGAAAGAGAGCTGTGAAATAGCGTGGCATGTTCAAGGACTGCAGATTCTGCAGTACAACCAGCGCAAAGAAGGTGCACTGCCAGATGAGACCGCACAGGCAGAAGTCCCAATCCGGTGTCAGGGCGGGGGTTCTATGGAGTGCTGGGAGGTCTGACTTCATCCTGAGACACTGAAAAGCAGTTCTGAGGAGGAGAATGAGAATTGAAGATGCTTAGGTCACTCAAGTAAAAGTGTGGACGGTGAATAGAGACTATTGAGAGACAAGTAAGAATGCTGTTTCTTAGAAAACTTCAGAATGTCCAGAATGTTTCTTAGAAAACTTCAGAATGAGAGGATAATGAGGGTTTGAACAAGACAGGGGCAATGCAAACAAGAGAGGAGAGGTGTATACAGGAGAGTTAAAGAAGATGCAGTTTTAGGGGCGCCTGGGTGGCTCAGTTGGTTAAGCGACTGCCTTCGGCTCAGGTCATGATCCTGGAGTCCCTGGATCGAGTCCCGCATCGGGCTCCCTGCTCGGCAAGGAGCCTGCTTCTCCCTCTAACCCTCCCCCCTCTCCTGTACTCTCTCTCTCTCTCATTCTCGCTCTCTCAAATAAATAAATAAATCTTAAAAAAAAAAAAAAAAAGAAGATGCAGTTTTATTTAGTTGTAAATCTAGTGTACTTACCAGTTGCCTGGAAGTGTTAACGCACCACAAGAAATAATTAGCACAATATATTATTTATTAATTATTGAGCAGAAAAGGGCTGTAAGTGTCCAATTTAAGATATGAAACAAACATTTTGAAATGGGTGTTTTTACTTATGTCTTACCATTGTAAAATTGGTCATTCATTCCATACCCATGAATAAGTTTTTACTAGGGCGAGAGAGAGAGAGAGAACGACCTGGCTAGTAAGTACAGATTATCACTGGGACTGTGACAAAATACCCTTACATATGACCATGATCCTGATAATGAGAACAGAAGAGAAATAGAAGAACTAGAAAATGGTATGTATGGTGTATACACAGTTACTTCTGGTGGCCAGAGACAGGGAGACCTTAAGTGAAAAACAAGACTTCCTCAAACAGTCCTAAATGGGGTTTTAATTCAGAAAGACAGAGGAACTTGAGAAAATTGGATAGAAGATAAGGGACTGAGGACACCTGAAAAGTTGTCTACCATAGAAGGACCAAAGCCAAGACTGCAGAGTAAGTTCCCAGTTGCTGAGAAAAACCTAGGAGTTTTCTCATTGTCCTCCAGACAGAAATGTGATGACCAGCTGACTACTATTAATGGCCACTGAAGTTTATGAAATTTAGGGTGAGGCTTAAAGCAAATAATACTAGGCCAACTGTAAGGCTTAAGCGGAACATCATCATTAAATACATAAAAATAATATTCCAAGAAAGAAAAGTATGATTTAATGCTGTATTGTTTACATATTAATTTGGGTCATGGTCACATACATACTTTTGGCATAAGCATTTACAACTGAACTTGTCGATTCATGAGATCATTTTCTCCCTTATGCCTGGTTTTCCAAAGTCTTTGAATTATGAGACTCAAAAGGAGTGACAAAATCTAATTAATGAGAAAAAATGCTATAAAATATACTAAGATTCGTTCAAAGAATTCCATATAAAGATTCAAATACTATTTTTCAGCACTGAAACTGCCTCTGTTATGTCTAATCAGACAAGAAGAGGGAGTGATTATATTTTCTGTGAAACTGGTTATTTTATAAAAATTCTGAGACCAGTTTTTCCATAGTACATAATAAATGATTATTGAACGGAATTCAAATATTCTTCTTAAGAAGTCAGTCTTTAAAATCAATTTTGTGAACGCCTGGGTGGCTGTCGGTTAAGCGTCAGCCTTCAGCTCAGGTCATGATCCCAGGGTCCTGGGATCGAACCCCACATGGGGCTCCCTGCTCAGCAGGAAGCCTGCTTCTCCCTCTCCCTCTGCTTGTGCTCTCTCTGTCTCTCTCTCTCTCTCAAATGAATAAATAGTATCTTTTTTAAAAAATTTAAAAATAAAAATAAAATCAACTTTGTTTTGGGCAACACTGTCAGGACCCTTCTCACTCCTGAGAGATTTTTCTGTATCCTTTTTTAATAAACGTCTGTCACTTTACTCACTCTCAAAAAAAAAAAATAAAAATAAATAAACCAACTTTGTTTTCACTTGCACACATATTGATTCTATTAGTAGATCTTAGACTGTTAATGCACTAATACTTGATTAAATGAAGCTAATATTTCTTACAAGGAGACCTAAGCACACTAGATTATTGAAGAAAGAAGATCAGGATACAATAGACATGTAACTGAAGTCAAGGGAAGAGTCTGGAACTCAGTAAGGGTGAAGAAAACTCACCAGGTCGATGGAAGGGGGAGATAAGGTAATGTAGGTATGAAGCAAAGTGTATACAGAAGGCAGATGTGTGAAATGACCTTGTTTGGAGAACTAGAAGGAAAGGCATTTTTTCCAGTACAAGTTTTTGTTTTAATAATAGTAAAAAAAAATAATAGTTATTTCCTGAACACAGTTTACTTTATACAATCCTCTAGAATGCAGTTAGGAACTAGCATTCTCTCCAAGGGTGGGAGAAAAAAACTGTTACGTTGCAAGTCACACAATCTGCTTTGTTTTAATGGCTTTGTGCTTTATTTATTATAACAATGGACAATAAAGGTCATAAGAATATATTAGAGCCTCTGAGCTAAAAATAATGTTGATGCTGAAGGGAGGAGACAGGCCACTATTTAAAAAAAAAAAAAATTAGACATTATACTTAGTGATTAGGTTTTAAAGCAGTACCCTCTGTAAATGGCATTACCTCCACAGCTTGACCGGATTAGCCGTAAGTTAGTAAGTTCCTCCTGAAACTCCTGTTTTCCACCAAATTAACTGAGAATTCTCTAGCAACACCCTAATCAAACCATCTTCTATCAAGTGGGTTTAGAACTGAAGTGGGTCTGATCACTTCATTGCTGCAGTTGTTTCTCTTTGCTGTATGGAACTGAAAACCAGTGCTTCCCAGTCCAGCACAGCTGTTCTGTTGTTGAACAGACTTAAGTGTGTAGGCACCTTGGTGTTTTTTGTGGCAAGACAGCCCCACTCCTGCATTGGTAAGGCTCCATCAAAGGGCTGCTCCTAGTGCTCACCTCTTCCAGTTCATGTACTGAGCCACTTTCCAGGGGTCACTCAACCCAAATGCTTGTCTCCCTTCCCTCTCCAGGGTTGGGTCACTTTTCCTTTTAAACCTCAAAACTCAAGGAGTCTGATTTCTCACCTGCTTTTAACAGAAGTGCTAACTCCTTTCCCCACCCTTTTGAGAGTGTCTGCATGTAATCAGGGCCTTGATTGGATGGGCCACTTTCAGTGATTTCAAAGTAATTTTTGGACATCTCTTTCAGGAAAGAAAAGGGAGAGCTTTCCTATGCACTTAAAGCTAGAAAACAAAACAAATTCGATTACTCACAAGGAGGGAGAAAGTAATTGTGCCTCTGGACCTCTCTCTAGTACCTAACTCTCTCCACTTGGGGTGCTGGGAAGGGTGTTGGTTTATAAGATTTAGAATCGTTTAAAATCATGACATTCCTTAAGACTGCAGATCTCAAATCAAAATAGAATAAATTGAGTTTAAGATGAAGAATATAAGATTGGCATGGGGATAGAGGGAGGGAGAATCTTGCCAGGTGGACAGTGGCCAAATCATGAAGGTATTTTTTGCTAAAACAATTTGATTTTATCTTGCAGTCAGTGGGGAGCATCTAAAAGATTTCAAGGAGACGTATTTCTCAAAGATCACTCTAGGCAGTATAGTGGAAGCTGGGGGCATAAGGAGCTGGGGAGATGGGTTGGTTTATTAATTGTCAAAGCAGGAGGTGTAGAGGACCCTAGCTAAAGCAGTAAGAAGTAGAAATGGAGAGGAGACAGATAAGAAAGAGAAAATGGTAGAAACTATGGAATGTAGCAGGTGAGGGAGAAAGGAGGGTATCCAAGATCATGCTCTTCCTGGATTGATTCTGAGTAGATGACCATATCATTTACCAGGACAGGGAATAGAGAAAGGGGCAGGTTTAGGGGAAATGGTAAGTTTAGTTTTAGACATGTCACAGTGGATTCATTTTTAGTTTATCTGAAATAATCATGAGTAAAAAAAAGATAGTGATATTTCAATATAATTTTCCTGTTTTTTACTATGATGAAGAGTATCTGGTCATTATGTTTGCAGCTGACCCATTTAAGAAATTATTGTCTAAAATTACCATTCTTTCTGTAATTCTCTTTGATGCAATAGTTTTTTTTTTAATATTTTATTTATTTATTTGACAGAGAGATAGCGAGAGCAGGAACACAAGCAGGGGGAGTGGGAGAGGGAGAAGCAGGCTTCCTGTTGAGCAGGGAGCCCGATGTGGGACTCGATCCCAGGACCCTGGGATCATGACCTGAGCCGAAGGCAGACGCTTAACCGACTGAGCCACCAGGTGCCCCGATGCAATAGTTATTTTAAACAGACAATAATATATTGCTTTTTGTTAGCTTTAGTTCTTTTCTTCCCCAGTTTATTTGGACACAACTTTAGAGAAAAATCTCCTTTAAATCAGATTTCATAAATAGAACTTTTGGAATACAGCCCCTTATCATACTATAATTATGCTATTCAAAATGAAGCAGTTTAAAAACTTTGCCATATACCCTAATAGGAAAATAAATATATAGTTAAAATGGAGAGACAATCTGCAAAGAAAACTTTGGGGGGGACGGGGTTCCCTCTGAAGTTATACACTAACTCATGTGTTTTGTGTTTGTGTCCCAAAGTTGTAGGAGTTAGTGAAGCTTATGAGGATGCTGCCAATTGTCTCTGGTTATTAACTAACTCTAAGCCTTGTGCTAACTGTAAGTCTCCGATACAGAAGAATGAGGGATGCAATCACATGCAGTGTGCTAAGGTAAGAAGCTTTAAAGAGGATTTTGCATGCTTTGTAGTTAGAATCTTAATTTGACTTTAATCCAAAGAAGAAACAAGCATAAAACTGTTGCTGGGTTTCAGATGGATTCCAGGAGATTACATTCTATATTCTTTGTTGAATAACGTAAGTATTGCTTTATACTACTACCTTTTACACTCATAATGAATGTTAAAAATAAGTTAAGGATTCAGTGGCATTTGGCCTGAAGGTGAGAAATGCCTGAATCGCTTCCCTGCTAATCTCTCCTAGTGAGGATCCTGAAATCTTACCTGCTGATCAACAAGCCCCTCCCCACCCCTGCCCAGTGAGGATCCTGAGAGAGTTTTGTCTGTATAAAAAATAATATTAGGGGCGCCTGGGTGGCTCAGTCGGCTCGGGTCATGGCCCCGGGGTCCTGGGATCGAGCCCCATGTCAGGCTCCCGCCTCGGCAGGGAGTCTGCTTCTCCCTCTGACCGTCACCCCGCTCATGCTCTCTCTCTCATTCTCTCTCTCTCAAATAAATAAAATCTTTAAAAAATGATAATATTAAAAGATAAAGTGCTATTTTATATGAGATCTCTTACAAAACTGGCTTTTGAGCACACAGCTTAGATTCAAGGCCCAAGTCAGGCCCCAGGCAATTCCCCTAAGTCCACATCTAAGTTGGTGTCTGTGTATAGGTGGCTATATAATAAAAGTACCCAAAGCAGTGGACAGACTTAGGTTTGCTGTGAAATCATCAGTTAAATAAATAATTCATTCATTACAGTATTGAAAATGCCAACAAAGATCTTCTTGACTGAAACATAATTAATATAAATAATTACTTGTGGAAGGCTACCCTCCTGGCTTAGTTGCATAGAAAGAAACTGCCATATTTAAAACAAATATTCTGGGGCGCCTGGGTGGCTCAGTCGTTGGGTGTCTGCCTTCCGCTCAGGTCATGATCCCGGGGTCCTGGGATCGAGCCTCGTATCGGGCTCCCTGCTCTGCGGGAAGCCTGCTTCTCCCTCTCCCACTCCCCCTGCTTGTGTTCCTGCTCTCGCTATGTCTCTCTCTCTGTCAAATAAGTAAATAAAATCTTTAAAAAATAAATAAAACAAATATTCTGGAATTAGGTTAATAAATATTTTATTAATCCATGCCTACATTTATGAACACTTTTGTTTTAAAATTACACTATTCCAATTTTTTTCTTTTTCATTGGAAGTTCCATGTATATAAAAAATAATTATTTAAAGTTGAAAGAACAATGTAACTTTGAATTTACAACGTAAAAGAAACCCAAATAGTTAAGAATATTCCAATAACAAAAATCTATATCTTCTAAGTATTACTTGATTTTTAATGTTAAAGCTAATGATCATTATCATTATTACATTTAAAAAACAGCAGTTACCAGATCATTTTTATAAGCCTGTTATTACTATAAAATTAACATAAATGAATTCGCTTAGTGAGATAGTAATAACGACTTCCTAAGAGAGAAGAGGAAAAATGTAGTACAGTGTTCTGAGCAAAATGCTCAAAGGTGCTTATTAGTTCAGCTGATCAGGCCAAAAATATTTTATTTGTGGTCTTATCTCTAACATCATTATTAGTTTTTTCTTGGAAAATCTGATATAGACTATATAGATGTATAAAGAAACACAGGTTGACCATAAAAATCGGCCATTGGGCTACTAATAAAAAGGGCAAGATCCAGTTATCCAGTTACCTTTACTAACTTCAAAGCACCTACCAGTAGTAAGTAGTTGATAAATACGAATATTTTTATGAATTCATCAGGCTCATGATATAAGATAATTTATCTTAAACAGATTTTGCTTAAGCTTCTGTTGCATTTAAAAGAAACATTTACTTGCACACTATGGAAATGTAGTAGTCTTATCTAATATACCATCTGAAGTATTTGCATTGAACGAAAGAAACTATCAGGTAATTCTTAGGACATAGAAGAAAGACATCTAGAAAGTAATAACCTTGCTGCAAAAAAAATTTCATACTTTTAGAATTTTTTTTATATGTGAAGGTGGAACAACAGATCATATGTAATTGAATCCATGCTCTAACACAATGACTAAATCATGATATACTTTTATTACTGCCACAATGTTGATTATGATTCAATACAGTTTTTACTTTCTGGAATCAAATTATTAAACATTTTAGAAGAATGACAAATTTGGCCTTATAAAAATAGTTTTATTTTTAAAAACTTCATTTCCCTTTAGCTAATTTTCAGGAACTATTTAAATTTTGCATTCTTACACATTTTAAATCACTTATGATAAGTAATTTTCCTCATCTGACTCTGTAAATCTGTATGCTGCAACTAAAAAATAAAAGTTACTAAAGTTCTGTATTCTTTTTCTTATCATAGAATATAAAATCTGGCTGTTTTGTAGAAAGTTCTGCCACTAATTTGAGACATCAGTAGAGATGTACTGAAGGGTAACTTGTACCAAACCAGGCACAAAGTTTGCTTATACCAAGCAATAAAAGAACTTGCATGCTCTCAGAACCTTGATATCTACAATTTATTGTATAAGTACCTGTTAGTGAAGGGCTAATGAGGACACAAATTTTAATTTAGTTCTCTGTCTGTGACCTATCAGGTAGAGAAAAAATTAATAAAGATACAGAAGACTTAGCATAATGACTAAGATATATCTGATTGCTATATATTCAGACTTTGTATCCTGAAAACATGGATTACACCATGTTTGCAAGTATCCGTGGAGCTTTGATCATCAAAGAAAATCTCAGTAATACTTCAGAAAATAGAAATGGTAATAGCAACATTCTCTGATCATAATGGAATAAAATAGAAATTAATAATAAAGTTATAAAAGGCCTCTTCATTTGGAAATACTACTTTATCAGACCCTGAGCACCTGATCTAGAGCAATGCTCAGAAATGTGCATAGCCTCATTAAAACAATACAAAATAAGGAATGAGTTAAGGATATGACTCAAAAAATTAGAAAAACAGAATAAACTTGAAGAACACCAGGAGGAAGGATTTATTTTTTTTTAAAGGTTTTATTTATTTGACAGGGAGAGAGAGCACAAGCAGGGGGGGCAGCAGGCAGAGGGAGAGGGAGAAACAGGCTTCCCGCGGAGCAGGGAGCCCAACACGGGGCTCTATCCCAGGACTCTGAGATCACGACCTGAGCTGAAGGCAGCCGCTTAACCAACTGAGCCACCCAGGCACCCCAAGAATGGTTCACTATTTAAAAAGCCTGGGTGGCTCAGTCGTTAAGCGTCTGCCTTCGGCTCAGGTCATGATCCCAGGGTCCTGGGATCGAGCCCCACATTGGGCTCCCTGCTCCGTGGGAAGCCTGCTTCTCCCTCTCCCACTCCCCCTGCTTGTGTTCCCTCTCTCGCTGTGTCTCTCTCTGTCAAATAAATAAATAAAATCTTTAAAAAAAAAAAGTATTGCTATACCTCATCTTATTAGTAGATCCAAAGAGAAGAATCATACATATGTTCTGTAGTTGCTAAAAAGGCATTTGACAAAAAATCAACAACCATTCTTTATTAAAACACTCAAAGATGGACTCTTCCTTAGTATGATAAAAGTAAATCTAGTTCAGTGCAAAAGTTAGCATGATAACTAGAGGTACTCTCACTAAAATCAAGAACAAGATAAGGATACTCTCAATCACAAATATTGTTAACATTGGACTAGAGATACCAGTCAGCATATTTAGACAATAGGAAGAAATTAAAGATGTAAAAATTAGAAATGAAGTAGTAAATTTATTTTTTTGCAGATAGCATGATTAAATGCCTAGAAAACCCACAAGAATCAGTTTAAAAACTAGTAACAACAAAATTCAATTAATTAGCAGAGTACAAAGTTAATATGCAGAAGGCAATAGCCTTCATTTGTACCAAAACATCTGGACAAAATATGTACTGAAAGAGAAGATCTCATTTATCTAGAAAAAAACTTAAATGTACGAAATTTTTATAAAGAAAACTTTAAGACCACTTTCTGTAGGACACAAAAGATGACAAACAAATGGAAAGGTAACAAAGTTGTTGGATAGAAAGTTTCCAATGAAAATACCAGCAGGTTTTGTTTCTGCATCTAGATAATTCTAATTCAAAAGTTCACGTGGAAAAACAAAGCAAGAATAGCTAGGAAAACTCTGAAAAAGAACAGTGAGGAAGAACTAGCCTTGTCAAATAGTGAGCCTATTGTAAAGGCTCAGTAATTAAAACAGCATTGTGCTGGCACATGAATCTAGAGATTAATGAAATTATAATAAAAAGCCCAGAAAATAGAAATATGTGGGAATTTAATATATGGTAAAGGAGGATCTCCAGTAGGGGAGAAACATGGACTGTTCAATAAATAGGATTGAGACAACTGGGCAGTTGTGTGGGAAAAAATAAAGTTGAATTCATACTGTATACTGTATACCCATGAACAGCGCAAATATTTAAATGTTTAAAAAACAAAGAAACAAACATAGAAGTACCAGAAGAAAACAGATTTGAAATGGGAAGATCCCTCTGACCCAAAATCCATAAGCATTAAAAAAAAGGTGTATTTTCATACTGTAATGCTCGTATTTTTGGTATTATTGGCGAATTATGGTAATAAAATGAAATTTTCTTAAAAATAAGAAACAGATTTTATGGGGCGCCTGGGTGGCTCAGTCGTTAAGCATCTGCCTTCGGCTCAGGTCATGATCCCAGGGTTCTGGGATCGAGCCCCGCATCGGGCTCCCTGCTTGGTGGGAAGCCTGCTTCTCCCTCTCCCGCTCCCCCTGCTTGTGTTCCCTCTCTTGCTGTGTCTCTCTCTGTCATATAAATAAATAAAATCTTAAAAAAAAAATGAGTTCCTTTAAAAAAAAAAAAAAAGAAACATTTTATGTCAGTCTTTCTACTTGGAAACCTTTTAAACTTGTTCCTAGTAGTTTCAAAAACAATTTATCAAAGTCATAAAAAAACTTCTTCTGATGAAGACTGGTGAAGCTCTATGTACCAAAGTAAGATTACCATGCACTTGAAAAATGAAACATTGTCAGTATTTGTCTTTATTGTGGGAAAGAATATCCTATTGATATTTTTAAAGATTCCTTGATATTACTTCATAATATTATGATTTACGTTTTAATATATCCTTACAAGTGGTCATTTTAAACTACCCTCCACATCTTTCTGTAGTACAGATAAGGTCTCCAGAGGAAACATGAAAAAGACGGCATGTCTTTAAGATTTGTTCCTGGTCACGCAGGCAGAATTGCTTGATCTCTACAAAGTGGTTGACTAGAAATCAGAAAATAATTTGCATGTTAACACAGGGCAATGTTTGGGCGCCTGGGTGGCTCAGTTGGTTAAGCGACTGCCTTCGGCTCAGGTCATGATCCTGGAGTCCCGGGATCGAGTCCCGCATCAGGCTCCCTGCTTAGCAGGGAGTCTGCTTCTCCCTCTCCCGCTCCCCCCTCTTGTGTTCTTTCTTTCTCTCACTCTCTCTCTCAAATAAATAAATAAAATCTTTGAAAAAAAAATTAAAAAAAAAAAAACACAGGGCAATGTTTGCATATATGTTTTCTTTTGAAGTGCAAGTATGACTTTTGCTGGATTTGCCTAGAAGAATGGAAAAAGCATAGTTCTTCCACAGGAGGTTATTACAGATGTACTCGCTATGAAGTCATTCAGCATGTGGAGGAGCAATCCAAGGAAATGACTGTGGAGGTGAGAACTGTTTAAATTAAGGCCTCTGGCTAAACCACTTAATACCATTGGGAATATTTTGCATTTCTTCATTTTCCTATCTTTTGTAGTAATGAGGCATTAAATTGAATACACTTTATTTTTTTTCCTTCCCCCCCAGATTGAATACACTTTAGCCTTTAATTTAAATAAAATAGGTCTATCAACTTGAGAGCTTTCTTTTTTTTAATTTTCCCTTTTTTATTTTGTTAAAGTCTTATATATCCCTGTCTCTATAATGACTTAAAAACAATTTTAACATAATATCAACAATACAGTATTCTGTTACAGCATATAGTAAGTCTCTTTGTCTGCTTGGCTTCCATAAGAAAATACCATAGACTGAGTGGCTTAAACAACAGAGATGTATTTCTCACAGTTCTGGGACCTAGGAAGTCCAAGATCAAGATTCTTGCCAATTCAGCTTCTGGTGATGACTCTCTTGCTGGCTTGCAGCGGGCTGGCTGTCTTTGTGCTATATCCTCACATGGTAGAGAGCGAGAGCTCTGGTGTCTCTTCCTTTTTTTAAAAGAGCAATGATTCTACTGGGTTATGGCCCCACCCCAATGACTTTATTTAACCTTTATCACCTCATAGGCCCTATCTTCAAATCCAGTCATTCACATTGGGGGTTAAGGCTTCAACGTGAATTTTGGGGACATACAGTTCAGTCCATAGCAAAAGCAATATAATAAAACATTGAAGATCTGATAAATGTAGGTCTTGAGGGGCATCTTTGCCTTATGCTCTGGGATCATAGGTTCAGTGGTTTATCATAGAGAATACAAATGCAAGACTTTGTTCTGGTAGCCTTAAAAATCTACTGTTGGTTTTTTTTTTCCTCAAAATAATGAAATCTGTATGCACAGCTACCTATTAGTAATAAAAATTTTAAGTGACAAAAAGTCCCCAATTTTAATAGCTAGTACCTTATTTATAAAAGTCGTTTATGGACTTTTGTTTCCTAGGCTGAGAAAAAACACAAACGATTTCAGGAACTTGACAGATTTATGCACTATTACACAAGATTTAAAAACCATGAGCATAGCTATCAGGTATGTCCCAAATCATTTCAAATGCTCTGACTTATACTGTTATGTATAAATAAAGAAAATTATATAAATTATTTATTTCTATTCCTTTAGTTAGAACAACGCCTTCTTAAAACAGCCAAAGAAAAGATGGAGCAATTGAGTAGAGCTCTCAAAGAAAGTAAGTTATAAGTGGTATGTGTGATAATTAATCTAAAATAGCCTTACATGCTTAAGTCACTTCATTGGTAGGAGGTTAAGGCCCTTCAAGGAATACATTATTATCTGCGTTGCTCATTCTGGTACTGCTTGGAGTTCTCAGAAGCCCAGAGTGCAGCTTAGCATTTGAGGCCTCTGTAATGAGATTTTCTACCCGGCTTAGCTCATAATGTTCCTCTTAATGCAGCCTATATTGTTAGCAGATAAACACACATCATGGTTTTGCTTACTCTGTGCCACCACTGATGCTCTCCAGTGTCTGGAACAATGCATGAGCCCTAAAAGGCATCCCTGACCTCGTCAAAAGAGCAAGATTCACGTGTCACCCAGTTGTAGTGTGACTAAATTCCCAAAGATTCTTGAGAAAATTGAGCAGACTGCTTAATGGAATGGAAGTCAAATACAGTTTTGGGAGAAATCTTCTCACTGATAAATAAAGGACATTAGAGTCTGAAAGCAAAGACAGGAGATGGGGCTGACTTATGGATCCTAAAATGGAAATTCAGAAAGAACATTCCTAAAATGTATTGAGTATTGATTGCATCATTAAAATATAATATCTCACAATGACCACACAGAGTATAGGTTCTACCATGTTTGTTTTAAAAAGTCACATTTTAAAATAATCATAGCTTATATATAAAAGGTTTTCAGCCTAAAAATGCAATTGTATTTGCTCCAGTTTGTAAAAGTAAGACCCTTTTCATGAGGGTAATTCCCTAATTAAGATAGTAAGCATAAATGAAATAAATTAGAGTAGGAGAAAAAGTATTCAATAGCAGCTTTGTCTCCTTGTTAATATTTAGTTTTTAGACTTTAGAACTGATGTAACTATATCGCCATTATCAAACTCTTGAAGTACTGTCCACAGTAAAAATGAAAAGGAAAAAACCCTCACCGGTTCTACAGTTCTTCAACGGGGATTTTTGTCTCTTACATCACTGGGTTGTCCCTAATGCTTAGAACAGTGCCTGAGACATAGTAAACATTCGATAAATATCTGTAGATGTGAATTACTGCTTCTTTTCAACCTTCTGGAGGTTCGAGACGGAGACCACATAATGAGATATGAAAAAGAAATGTTACAAGGATTGGAAAGGAAGAAACAAAACTTCACATACTTCTCACACATGTCATAGTGGGTTTGTTTTGTTTTGTTTTGTTTTTCTTTTTTTCATCTTCTTAGTTCAGATCCCTCTGCTAGGGTAGATATTTGGGGATGGTCTGTACATCAATGTGTGTATATACACATGTAATTTCTTTCCACAAGCCTGCAGAATAATCTTACTTTCAAAAGCACTTATGAATCTAGACTCTACTCCTTAGTTTCCCTTTATTTGCAGTTAAGGAGAAAGCTAGAATGTTATAATGATACTTGGAGAAGGAACGGTCTCAGATAGTAAGGCAGTTTCTTCTCCCCTCTTCCTCAGTCTCCCTCCCTTTCTTTCTCTTCTTGATATATTTACTAGCATTAGTTATCCAGTTGTTCCCCAGAATGTTGTATCTTTTTTCTTACAATGTTTTTGCAGAAGCATAATCATAATTTGGTGGGGGTTTTTTGGTTTTTGTTTTGTTTTTTGGCAAACAACTGAGCAGGGCATTTGTTTTAATTCTTTTTTTTTTTTTTAAGTTTATTTTTTTTAGTAATCTCTATACCAAACATGGGGCTCAAACATATAACCCCAAGATCAAGAGTTGCATGCTTTTCTGACTGAGCCAGCCAGGAGCTCCCGTTTGTTTTAATTTTTAATCAGCAAAGTTTCACTAGCGATAACCTGAAAAATATAGTAAAGAAGAGTTGACCTAAAGCTAGATTTGTTTAACCAACAGGGTGAGAACAGAATCCAGAATCAGGGTATGCATTCCTTAATGACTACCATCAGTGCTCCTGGGCAACTGCAGTGTGTGCTTCATTTATAAATGCAGACAAGCCATGCATGAGTGTTTTGTGTAGGTGTTTAGTCTAGTTCAGATAATTACTATCATACAGTTACTTCAAACAGTTTTTTCAGAGAGATCCTTTGTTGTTGTTTTTTAGGAAAACTCAGTCGTTTAATTATAACACATATTTGCAAAACAATTTTTTTTCACTGTGCCTGATTTACTTTATAGCTGAAGGAGGCTGTCCAGATACCACTTTCATTGAAGATGCAGTTCATGTGCTCTTAAAAACTCGACGCATTCTCAAGTGTTCTTACCCATATGGATTTTTCTTAGAACCTAAAAGCACAAAGAAAGAAATTTTTGAACTCATGCAAGTAAGATATCTTTTTTAAAATTAAATTTAAATGCAATTTTTATAAAAAACAGGTTTTGTCCTTTTTCAACCACTTAGCTAAGTTTTATCTTATTTGGCTGTGACTAGAAAACAATTTTGTTTTCATTTTTAGAATGGTTTTTAAGTAAAGGAAAAGTTACCAGTAATAAACTGAAATTTTTTTGTATTTAAATTTACCACTGCAGATCCGAGTGAGTTCTGAGCTATGTAAACATTTCCTACCACATTTGTTTATTTGTTTTAAACTGGCTGATGTTGAAATCTGGCCTAATTCTTAATATGTAATTCCAAATTTTATCTTCAAAGATGAAACAAACCACATTACATACTAGATGGGAAAGTTGCTGTTTACTAGTTTATTTTAAAAGTACAACTGAAAAAGTTACAGTATTTAAAAAACAAAAACACCTAAGCCAACTGACATCACTATAGCTGAACAACTTCATTGTACTTCTTTTTTTTTAATCCACCAAACTTTCTTCTCTTGCCACAATTTCCTTGTCACCCCTTTGAGCTGTCCTCTAGTAATTTATATCCTACATTTCTTTTTAAAAATGCTCAATATTAATTTTCCCCATGAAGCCTTTCAGATCTAACCCCAGATCACAGGGATCTTGCCTTACCTCAAATTCCTTTAGCATTTACATATAGTTTACACTACACAGTCATGTATTTGCATATACAATGCCTTGAAATTTACTTTTTTTTTTTTCCACATAGACAAATGGTAAATTCCCTGTAGACATTTGGCATACTCACTATGTCTTTGTAATCTGTACCAACTACATTGTTATAAATGCCTTTCAAAAGAGTGCTATTTTCCAGAAATGTGCAAAATAGAAGTATATATTAAAGAGGAAGTTATTTTATACTTTGGATTAATTTTTTACTTCAAAAGAGTTAGATTTAACTGAAAAACCATAGACAGGGGATTTGCTGCTGACTAACCTACTCAGCCTATAATCCTTCTTTTTTCTCTCTCTCTTTTCTTAACATAGACAGACCTAGAAATGGTCACTGAAGACCTTGCCCAAAAAGTCAATAGGCCTTACCTTCGCACACCCCGCCACAAGATCATCAAGGCAGCGTGCCTTGTACAGCAGAAGAGACAAGAATTCCTGGCATCTGTGGCTCGGGGAGTTGCTCCTGCAGACTCACCAGAAGCTCCAAGGCGCAGGTAAAAAGGATGCATGCTATGGAAATCATCCTAGCTCCAGCCACAAATGCCACCAGGTTTATTTTTTTATCTAACTAGGGTTCATATTCCTGGAAGTTACTCATATCTAAAATACAGAGAGCTGATAAAAGCATGTTAACTTCTTTTTGGGGATTTTTCCCCCCCAGTTATATTTCTACCTTTCTTATATTTTGTTTGTCTTTGTGTAGTTTCTTGGACTAAATTAGGCTAGGTTAATTTCACACTTCAGTGAACTCATAATTCAAAGTATTCTAATGCATCACTTCAAATATGTAATATATGTAGTGATCTGATAGTCATAAATATCTTACAATGTCGAATTTGGAAGCCTTGCCAACTTATTATGGTCTTATTTATATTT
This sequence comes from Leptonychotes weddellii, assembly GCF_054177405.1. NCBI lineage: Eukaryota > Metazoa > Chordata > Mammalia > Carnivora > Phocidae > Leptonychotes > Leptonychotes weddellii. The sequence continues at coordinate 64,841,784 of NC_138380.1, read as the reverse complement.
TTATATAAGAGGTTATGAAGAAATTAGAAATCTGATATTAATAAAGTTATTTAAGTGATTCATATTCATCCATTAAAGAACAGTTGAGTTTTAGTTGTTTCTTTCAGATACTTATACTACTGCCATTATAAATTGAAGCCTGTTTCCTTATTCATAATAATTATAAGCATTAGAAATTCCTTTGACCCTATTTTCATTACATAAACATTTATAAAATAAAAATAGAAGGAATCATAAAATATTCTGATATGGCATGATCAATTTTATTTTTCTACCATTTTACACGAACATAAAGCAATTTAGAATTTGAAAGAAAGTATTTTTTTTTCTGGAATTTTTTTTATTATGTTATGTTAATCACTATACATTACATCGTTAGTTTTTGATGTAGTGTTCCATGATTTAAAGTATCATTTTAATTATATTCAGCAGTTGATCTACTTTGGTTAAGAAAGTTCCAAGCAGAGGACTTAAAAGTAATGTTCATTGGGCGAGGGTCTGATTGTACTTTGTAGTGCTGATAATAAATCAAATGGTATGTCTAATTTCTTTGTAGCTTTGCTGGTGGAACATGGGATTGGGAATATTTAGGATTTGCATCACCTGAGGTAATTGTTTTATGGGGGGAGATGGGGTTTGTTTTGTTTTTTAATTATATTTTTCCTTCATGAAATCCTGCTTGTATTTCCACCCTTATCTATTCTAAAGTCTATTGAGATTGTCAGCAGTGTTTTCTCTTTCGTATATAATAAAAATGCCTCAGCAGAGTCTACATTTAGCTATTTGTGGTATTGGATTATCATCACATTTTTAATGCATCCCCCTTTTTATTATTTTTAATTACTGAGGAGTCAGAATTAAGGCCAACTTACAGCATATATTTTGGAACATCACTTCACATTGGTTAATGAGATACAAGTTTTATTTATCAGAAATGTATTTTTTGTTGTAATATTATTTCAGTCTGAATCTATGAAAAACCTGCACAATCTGTTTTTTTAAAGTTATTACAACAACCTGATTGAATTGATTTATAATCAGTTTCTAAGGTGGAAACTTGACATTAATAATGTTTATGCAGAAAGAAATGCTTTGCTTAGTTGCTTTCTGTTTCTCTTTAAGATTTTCACCCTCTTCTTGGGTTTTTTGGCTGTTGTTATTGATAGATTTTAAAATACAGTCTAAAGTACTAACACTGCAAATAGCAATTGCCACAAATAAAAATAAGATAGAGTGAAAATCTTAATCACATTGCTATTTTCTGAGATTTAAATTGCCACTGTCACTGGTGAGTCTGATTTTAAATGGTTTTAGCAGTTCTATTTCTGTCTCTCCTTCCTTACTCTTTAAAACAATAGTATATATCTAATGTTTATGTTATAATAACCTTTTAACTTAGTTCTTGGAAGGGAGCAGGACAAACAATGAAACCTTTGTTTATCATTTACAGCCCATTTGGTATCTGAATGAAATCGCTTATGATCCAGAAATGACTGTGGCTTATTTAAATCAGATATTTTCTCTTTTCAGCTGCTGAGGATACTTGCAATCACCTTGTGGCCTTTTGTATTGGTAGATATATCCAAGAAAACATTGACTTGAGAAAACAATTTGTGCTTTGGAAAATTTTAAATTCACTTAAATTGCAAAAGGAATTCAATATATTAATGAAATTTATGTTGTAAAACAAATTATGAACCTTTTCTTTACCTGATCCTATGCTTATTATTCTGTTACAATTACAGCTTTGAGGATAATATGGAAAATTTCCACCTAAAAGCATAAATAAACAAGCTTCAATTATCAAAAAAAAAGTACTAAAGATTTCAGTACTTCAAGGTAGAAACACAATTTAGCTTTATTTGAGCAAAAATGAAACCTTTACCACTGTACTCAGAGTCATGTATACATCATCTTGCAGCTTCTAGCTCCAACAGTAACTTTAGGAATCCTAAATATTTGTCCTTGAATATTGAAGGCCTGCTAATGTGACTGACACAGATTCATTTTATTAAAAAAAAAAAAAAAGGGAAGCTTGCCACCTCACGTGTGAATATTTATAAATAAAATTATTGAACTGTTGTTCTCCAGAGATTGAGAATTGTGAAAGTATAAGTGACTTTTCCTTCTTAAATTTATTTTTTATGTGTTAATAAGTTTTATAAGAATTATTTAACTACTTTTGTTTTTCTCTTCTCTGAAGTCTTTGGCACACTGAAACACCAAACTTTTATGTAAATCTTATTGCAAGTCTAAAGAATTAACATATAGTGTGAAACTAAAATTCTGCATGTGTGTGACTATCAAGTAACTGCCAAAATAATATCTTGAAAAATTAGCTCTTCGCCTTCATATATACTCTGAAAAAAAATAATGTTACCGAACTCCAGTAAACTTTTAGGTTGAATTTATATTTTTTCCATAAATTCCATCTTATTCTTTAATTAAATTGAATGAGTTAGTGACAATCATAAGTATTTTGTACCACTTTAAAGGCAGTGGAGCCCAGAGGAAAGAGTATAGTGTTAAAGTCTGAGGGACACCTGAATTCAAGGTCCAGCTTTGTAACTTATTAGACTTTAGGCTATATTCTTCCTTAAATTTCTCCTCTTTAAAATGTGGATGGTGCTATCTACTTCGTGGAAGTTCTGGAAGGATTAAAGCGTCCCTTTAAGTCACTGACAGATTTGGTGCTCACCAAAAATCTCCTGACAGCTTTTTCCCCTATGAATCTCAAAATTTCTCAGTCTTCTCGGTAACCTTAATACTCTCGAACCATTTGGAGTATACCAACTAAAGCCTTTTCATGTATTTCCTTAAAAATCTAGGAATTTGGGGGCACCTGGGTGGTGTAGTCAGGTGGGTGTCCCACTCTTGGTTTCGGCTCAGGTCATCATCTCAGGGTTGTGGGGCCCTGCACACAGTGGGGAGTCTGCTTGGGACTCTCTCTCCCTCTCCCTCTGCCCTCCCAATACATGCACTACCCCCCAAAATAAATAAATAAATCTTTTTTTAAAATCTAGGAATTTGGGCGCCTGGGTGGCTCAGTCGTTAAGCGTCTGCCTTCGGCTCAGGTCATGATCCCAGGGTCCTGGGATCGAGTCCCACATCGGGCTCCCTGCTCAGCGGGAAGCCTGCTTCTCCCTCTCCCACTCCCCCTGCTTGTGTTCCTGCTCTCGCTCTCTCTCTGTCAAATAAATAAATAAAATCTTTAAAAAAAATAAAATAATAAAATAAAAAAAAAATAAAATCTAGGAATTCTTAGGAATTTTCTGATAAGTTTAATTTTATGAGATCAGTTTTTTAAGCCTGTTGCATCATGAGAGAATGCCATTGAGTTTTCTGTCAGAATAATTATAAATAAATCAAGTTTCTTTTATAGTTGTTTTTAAACCAAATTTTAATTTTCTTAAATTAGGAATGTGTATATTCTGTGGTCAGTAATAATTTGTTTAATTCAGAATAACTTTTTGTACCATCATCAAGTGTACAAAGTAAACGAATTCTCCTTAAATATAAGCCTTGAGGGGCTGCTGGGTGGCTCAGTCAGTTAAGTGTCTGACTCTTGATTTCCATTCAGGTCATGATCTTGGGGTCATGAGATTGAGCCCCACTTCAGGCTCTGCACTCAACATGGAGTCTGCTTGAGATTCTCTCTCCCTCTCCCTCCCCCTTGGTCCCTCCCCTGCTCAGGTGCTCTCTCTTTTTCTAAAATAAATAAAACCTTTAATTAAATAAACAACAAACACTGAACTGAAATAAAATTTTCATGCCATCTTTGTCTAAAAAATGTGATGTTCCTTAGTGGTCCAGTGAACCATGATGACATGTGATAGTCATCCAGTTTGGGATCATGGGCCTCCAGGAAAAGAGGAAATCATACTGCAGCTCAGCAGGAAAGTTTAAAGAACCTAAATAATCCCGGGCGCCTGGGTGGCTCAGTTGGTTAAGCGACTGCCTTCGGCTCAGGTCATGATCCTGGAGTCCCTGGATTGAGTCCCGCATCGGGCTCCCTGCTCAGCAGGGAGTCTCCTTCTCCCTCTGACCCTCCCCACTCTCATGTGCTCTCTCTCATTCTCTCTCTCTCAAATAAATAAATAAAAAATCTTTAAAAAAAAAAAAAGAACCTAAATAATCCCTCTGAGAACCTGTAGTATCTTTCTTGGTTTCTAACCTGGTAGGATGCCTTCCACTTCTTATTAGAGTCCTAACTGCTTATTTATACAGATGGAGTTTAAATAAATTTAACTTGAATGGTATGATGTGAACATTTTATTTGTGATGTAAAACTTCTCTTCGTTTATTGCAGTACTTTCCTAATATAAGCATATTGAATATCCTAGGATAACCAGGATGATCATAAACCTGAGTATCTTTGCACTTACCACTGAAAGATTCTATAATGGTTCTCAAAATTAGCCTATTTATGCTGGTGTCATGCACACCAACTGGCCTCTCTTCTAGTCTTTTCTGTCTCTAAAATGTGGAAAAGTGTGTTTGTACCCAAGTAATAGCAGGTAGTCACAGGTTCTGCCTCTGCCCAAATCTGTGTTCTTCCCATATGCTACACAGAAAACACTCCCCCCACCTGTGTTATAGATAATCCCACATATTAGCTAATATAGGAAGGAAGCCAAGTAACATCTTATTTTAAAGCTAACTTCACATTTTTCTTTTAACCTAATCATTTAACTTCTGAGTATGGTATGTGGTTGTCCCAAGCAATACAAAATCTAATGGTCTGACAAGTACTTGACAGTGTATGCTCTTCGTTTTCTTTTTTTTCTTTCTATTGCACATATCACAGTCACTTTTTAAAAACCAAACCTCCAAGAGCCTAGCTTATATTAGTAAAATCATTATGGTATTAGTTATAACATTATGTGACAAGACCCAAGCATATGAAATAAGGCTCAGTTACGACCAAGCATTGGAGCTTGCAAGTATTCCCAAGTTATCCAGGCAATCATAATGACTATTTAAAATTTTTCTTTTTCCATTTTACCTTTTCTGTTTCCTTGGCATGGCAAAACCTGAAGTTTCTTTTGTTAAAGCCAAGTGATTTTGTAATATGTTTATAAAATCACACATTTTTTTCTTGGAAAAATGTGTATTATTTGTTTTATTTGCATCTAAAAAATTGCATGCTCTCCTGTATTTTATAACCTTTGGTTTATGCAGGAATATGCTGAATTTCAGTATCGGAGGAGGCACAGACAACAACGCCGTCGAGGAGATGTGCACAGTCTGCTCAGTAACCCTCCAGACCCTGATGAGCCGAGTGAAAGCACTTTAGGTAAGCTCTTGAGTTGGCTATGTTTTCGTCTCTTCATTCTCCTGAATTCATTCTAAAAACTGGCTAATCTAAATGTTTGTGAAATAGTTTGTAGTGCAGATATACAATCAATGTTCAGATGCTTTAAATGTCACAGGACACAGAAAACCAGGGAGATTAAGAACTTGGGCTATGGAGTCAGCCAGACCTGGATTCGTGACCCCTTCTCTGCTGTGTGTCGGTGTGAAACTTCAGTCAAGTTCACTTAACCTCTCCAAGCTTCAGTCTCCTCATTCCAAAGAAGCAATAATAACAGTGACACTTTGCGGGCTCACTGTGAGCATTAAATGAGAGAATGCGTGTAAAACCCTTAAACACTGGTAGCACCTAGTGAGCACTCAGTAAATTGTAGCTCTTGATCACTGTTACTATGTTCATGAAATATTTTTCTCCTAGCCTCAGTCCTCCTCTAAAACATTCTTTAAAAGAGAGAAGATTTCTGGTATTAGAGATAAATGATTTTAATTATCAACTTTTTAACTTAATGTTAAATTGTTAATGGAAAATCTTCAAACTATAATGTCAGCAGGTCATCTTTAATAAATCAGGATCAGGGGCGCCTGGGTGGCTCAGTCATTAAGTGTCTGCCTTTGGCTCAGGTCATGATCCCAGGGTCCTGAGATTGAGCCCCACATCGGGCTCCCTGCTCAGAGGGGAGCCTGCTTCTCCCTCTCTCACTCCCCCTGCTTATGTTCCCTCTCTCACTGTCTCTCTCTCTCTGTCAAATAAATAAAAATCTTTAAAAAACATAAATAAATCAGGACAGTGAGCCTAAAGATTTGTTCTTCGGGCTATTGTAATTTCAAAATTCTTTAGTTTTAAGAACTCTGAAAACTAATATATCTTTATTTGTTATTGCTTAAGGAAAAAAAGAGGAATGGGTGGTAGCACTTGCATTTATGAATAGAACTATATATAGTGCAAACAAAAATGTAAAGAACAATCATGTGTTTGAAGTAGTAGTATTAGATATATACATACTAGAATACGTACATATTAGAAATATACATACATATATATACATAAATATATAGAGAGAAATTATATATATATATTTTTTTTAAATAAAGGAAGCCAGTCAGCACCCCCTTTTGGAGCCCAATGTAGGACTTGAACTCACAACCCTGAGATCAAGACCTGAGCTGAGATCAAAAGTCGGATGCCTAAATGACAGCCACCCAGGTGCCCCGGTCTTAGATATATTTTGATGAGATAAATATGGAGGAGAAATCTCTGAAAGATTAAGTGAACACAGGTTTTCAATAGCACTGAAAGAGAAATTGTTGGCCGAAAGCAAAAGATGGGTGAAGTCTTGTATGACTGACTTGTCTCTGGTCCACTTGCATTGAAACAGACATCACAGATGGTGGCAGTGGCCGCAGGCCTGGCGCCTCAGTGGTGAGCTCCGCGTCTATGAGCGTGCTGCATACCTCCTCCCTGCGCGACTACACCCCTGCCAGTCGCTCGGAAAACCAGGACTCTCTTCAGGTAGCCTTCCTGGGCAGCCTCGTCGCCCTGTTCATGCTCTTTCTCTGTTTAGCCCGGCTTCCTATTTCTACTTTCATCGTTTTCCTTTTTCTTCTTTTCATTCTAAAACCTTTGTTTCAGAGATGTAATACCAGAGTTCTCTTAAGGAATTTTTTTTCTCTTTAGCGTGGGCAAGGAGAAAATTAAAATAAGACTTGAGTAGATAAAAAAATAATTCTGTATAAACAGAGGTAATATTTATTATCTTTAGCAAAAGAAGAGTTGGTAAACCTCGTTGAGTTAAATAATTTTTCCTTTTAAAGTTTAAAGTGATTTTTACTTTCTGTCACCTCAGGCTCTGAGTTCCTTGGATGAAGATGATCCCAATATACTTCTTGCAATACAGTTATCACTGCAAGAATCCGGGCTGGCCATTGATGAGGAAAATAGAGACTTCCTCAATAATGAGGCATCCTTAGGAGCAATAGGCACCTCTTTACCTTCTAGGCTAGACTCGGTCCCCAGGAACACAGATAGCCCTCGGGCTGCGATGAGCAGCTCTGAGCTGTTGGAACTTGGTGACAGCCTCATGAGATTAGGAGGAGAAAGTGACCCATTTTCAACTGACACTCTGAGTTCACACCCTCTCAGTGAGGCAAGAAGTGAATTCTGTCCCTCATCCAGTGACCCTGACTCAGCTGGCCAGGACGCCAACATCAATGACAATCTTCTTGGCAATATCATGGCTTGGTTTCATGACATGAACCCTCAGAGTATTGCCCTGATTCCTCCAGCAGCTATAGAAATCAGTGCAGATTCCCAGCTCCCCTGTGTCAAAGATGAGTCAGAAGGTGTGAGGGATGTGGATCTGGTGCCACCGGAAGAAGATTCAGTGTTTGAAGATGCTGTGGTCAGTGAAGGTAGAAGAACCCAAATAGAAGAAGAAAATCCTTTGGAAGAAAATACTCTGGCTGGGGAGGCCGCATCTCCAGCTGGTAATAGTGGTAATGAGGCAGCCAACAAGGGGGATGGTTCAGATGTTTCAAGTCCAACACCTCAGACCTCAAGTGACTGGCTTGAACAAGTCCATTTAGTGTGAACTGAAGACCTTGGGCTCCAAATGAATCACAGGTACAGATGGTATTCTAGTGGAGTATGCTTTATAGAGACTTGATCCACTCAATTCCAACTCAGTTTTAAACCACTGACGTTAGGGTTGAATACGAAGGAGTTCCTTGAGTGGTAGCTTCATTTCTGATTTTAACCTTACAGGGAATTTCTTTTGTATTTAATGGGATAGCTTTTCCCCTTTGTGCTGACAAAAAAGAAGAGTAAGAGAAACACAAATGGAATGAGTAGGCCAGATTCCACATTCTGAGAAAATGCAGTCCTCTGTTTAGCCTAAGGTTGACCATACTTAAATTGAACATTTAAATTAAAGGCTTACTCCCTAATCCTTGGGTGGTTTTTCCTCTTTTAAAGAAAAAAGTTTTCTTCATTTTAGAAGTTACTTTGAACAGATCTAATAACATTTCGTTCCTCAGTCTGTTTGTGCTCTTCCATCACTTTCTTCCTTTCTGTCTGAGCAGTGTGAATTGAGGTATCCAAGGCTTCTCCTTAGTGCTACATCTACCACAGTGTAGTTTTCATATTCACATGAATCAAAGATTTCTTGTCATGTCTATTACAGTCCACTTGTGCCAAAATGACTCATGCGCTGACTAACGAGGCGGTAGGCGTGCGGTGTCCTGAAGGGCTCCAGAGGAGTCTCGGCCTTCTCAGGAGTTAAAGGTGCCACTTGGTAGCAGTGATATTCCAGAATTGAATGGGCTTTTGTTGCCATGGAGACTGCATTTAAATAAATGTAGCCTGTAGCTTAAGTTAACTAAACCTAATGCTGCTGTTAAAAACAGTTTATTTTAATATTAAAATACAGTTGATTAGCAACAGCGGTGCTGTATTTTAAGAGACACTTTATTGGAAGTGCAATCATAGTTCTTTGTTTTCACACTTTTACAGTGCATTCTAATTACTAATGGGTGCAATTACTTTTAATGGTAAGTGTTTTATAAAATAGAAAAAAAAGTGGAGTTTTCATGAGTTATAGTAAATCCCACAATTATTAAAAAATTCAATAAAACATCCTGCGCAACATGTTACCGTGCCTTTGCCTAACTAAATGGATAGTTGCCAGTTAAATAAGTGAGTAATTCAAATTTCAGTGTCTCTTCTGAAGTAACTATGCTATGAATTGCAAAGACCTCCATAAAACCACCCATGGCCTTGCCTTTACAGTAAATATAATAACTAAATGTTCAGTTTGTTTGCCTAAATAGCAAATGCTGACATGTGTTTGTTCTATTGCACAATACTCATTTGCTGTGTGATTACTGTTTAGTGTTGAAAAAAATCAATTTCCTAGTTATCAGTGTCTTACTGTGAAGAAAATACTGGTCATAGTTGTAATTAAGATACAGTGGTACAGTGTGTAATTAAAACTAGAGTAAACTGTTGGAATGGCTGTTTTACTTACATATTATCAAAACTAGCATAACACAAACAAAATAGATATGCAACATTCCGTTTAATGTTTTGCCAGATTCTTACCAGAAATCTACAGATACCAAAATTTCAGTACTGAGTGTGTACAGGCAAGTCCTGGGCTAGGTGCAAGGTTATATTAGTATTGATATCCATGTGAGTTGTGATTATGGTTTTTGATTAATTTTTTTCTTCTCCAGGAACTGCTTTTGAAATTCTTGTCCTTCGAATTCATATGGCTAGGACATTATATTAGAGTACTTAATATTCCCCAGGTTCCCTTGGAATAAACTGTATGTGAATTGCTCCTATGCCATGGATATCAAAGATCCACATTAGCTTTTATTTCCCCAATTATCAGAAATGTCGATATCAATCCCCATTAAATTAGTTGGGGAAAATATTAACTTTGTCTACAGTGTATTACTGTATATTAAACTGAAACAGTCCATTAAAGGATTTTTTTACAAATTTATTTTGGATTAAAAATAGCGACACCAATCAGTTTTTAGACCAAGTTGTAATTTTTCAATAGAAAGAGTCTTTGTATCACATTGAGCATCTAGCAAAGCTGCAATAAGGTGAGGAAGAGTGGTCCGTGTGAAGACAGTGTATGTGATGGGTTCCGGCTCCTTGCACCTTGTGCAGTCCCCTTTGTTTCTGTGCTTTTATCTCCTGAGCATGAAAAATGATCATTATTCAATTTGTATTTCCTTGGTACATATTTTAAAAACAACACAGTCATTGACTTTACAATTCAGAAATAAAGTTTGGCAAAGCCTATTTTGTAAACAAGTTAATTTTATAATGTAAAAAAAAAAAAAAATTACTCTAACCTTGACTTGTTATTTGCACTTTCATAGTCTATACTTGATACATTCCCACTTTATATACAGTAGGATTCTACAAACGTGTAGATGTCTGGCCAAATGAATGCTGTTAATAATATGTAAAATTCTTTGATTAAACATTTATTACTTAAACTACTTCACTTTTGTCTCATTACATTATAGACTTTGTTTTAACCAAGTCAGGAAGCTGATTTTCTTCAAATTAAATTCCCTCCAATATAATGGGATTAACTTGGTTCTGACATGTAATTGATTAGTGCCTAATATTTTTTTTACACTAGCCCACTTCCTGAGTATTTTATACCCCAAAGATAAACTCCAAAACACTGCATGACAATGTGTTAAAACATTGTGACTTCATTGCTCCTTTTATTTGCATCACTGTAGCTTTCAGGAGAAAAGTGTTAGGATTTTTACTTGAAATTTCCAATAGAAACACACAGAAAAAGATAGAATTTTAAGGTATTTTGTAAAATTGCTTAGGACAGGAAACATTTTGTATGCCGTATGAATAGAAACACCATCATTTTATTATTCTGCCCCTTCTCAGTTACCGAAACAGCCTTTGCATCTGAAGTTCCAGTTTCGTGGAGTCTGCCGGTGAGAACCACTTAGTCATGTCATTGTATTTATGCTTTTCATTGTGTGGATCTGAAGCTTAACCACTAATGTCCATCTGCTGAATTATTCTTCAGATGTTGTTTACTGCAGCCACTGATCTCATTTTTGTTCTTTTAGTCCTCAAATATTGTTGTTTACCTGTCATGAATTAAAACCTGAGACTTACCGAAGTTTGCTTGTAATCTTAAAACAGTTATAGTGAGTGTGTCTCTGAAGAGTAAAATCTTGGAATCTAAGTAACAAATTTGGGGAGTTTTTTTAAGGCTGAAATAAAAACTCCATAGGAAAAAAAATTGTCATGTGCTCTGCACTGGGGCTGAGTGGTATTATCTCAGCATTGGGCCATCGGGATAATCACTGGGTCTTCTCCTTAGCAACAGTATGTTACTGCCTTGTCAGCCATCACCCTCTCACCACAGTAGTATAATTCTTTCTAGAAAAATAGAAGTGGCTCTTTCTAGACTACTGAGTGGCCGTCCTTATTTTAGGAACGGCAGTCATCATAGTTCTTAAAGAAAGATGGGCCAGAAAAGTTTTCTTTAGCTCTCTGTTCCACTTAAGACTGACAGATGGCTGACAAAATGTGAGTGGTGGGCAAATTTTGAAGGACTTATCCTTCTTCAGTCTTTGAAACTATAGTTTGAAGATATTCTGGATTGGGCTGTATATCATTTTGTACTATTGCACAAGGCATCAGTTTACAGAGTGAGAGATACATACATGAAAGGACAAACAGAACACAATATAGGAAAGGCTAATTGTCAGACGAGACAGTCCAGTTCTCTTGCACCTCTTCTGCGCCCACACACTTTGCTGGGTGTCCCAAGACTGCAAGGCCTGACAACAGTTTTACCTGGGTATTTCTCAGGGTTTATGCAGTTAGTAACCTTGAGGACAGGGAGCAGGTATGCTGTAAAAGCAGTGGATTCCTCACCCTCAGTGTTCCTCAGCTGCATGCTTGGCATCCATCCGGGCCCATTGCATTGCCCCTGTGGAACTAGGGATAAGGGGAACTGCCACAAACATGCTGATGTTCATTCTGCAGGCTGTGTCTGAATGCGAAATAAAACCCTTGGCCTCTGACCCAAGAGTCTTGTGTCTTCTGTCAGCATCCATGATACCGTGACAGGCGAGCTTACTTACTGGTTCTTACTGATAGGGTAAAAATCAAATCCCAGACCTAACAGTTTTGGCAATGGGGATGGAATGCTGACAGAGACATGATTTTTCTGGAAGAGGAACCATGGGTCAGATTTGGGAATACGAGACTCCCTGGAATCTATCTGGTAGTGAATGCTTTCCTCCAAATGATAGATGAGGGGTTAGGGGGAGAGTAAGTGTTCCCACTGTCCTACTTATTACTGAAGAGAAATTGAGCTAATATTTAAAGGCTTAGCCAGAAAAGCTAAGATTGAAACAAGCTTGCCCAAATGGTGCCTTGATGGTTGGTGACTTCTGCAGGCAGGCAGGCAGAGGAAGGAATATTTTCATGACAAGGGATCAGCAATTCCTGTGGCTATGCGAAACACAGATATAGTTCCTGAATCAAGGAGTCCCCAAACATAAAATAAATGGTATCAGCGATAAGAACCTTGCTTTTTGAATGAGAGCTTTGGGTGGCCCAAAAACTTTAGAAGTTGATTTGGTTGGGCTGCAAGCAATCGTGGCACTGTTCCCATGCAAAAGTGCATGCAGGACAGGTGGCGCTCACAGCTGGCAATGATGACAAGGTGCTAAGTGCTGGTGACAGTGGTGCCAAAGACTGCTGGGTGGGTGTGGAGAAGAAAGAAGCCCCTGAGCCCTGGTTCTTTCTGGATGCTGACGGGCATCAGCACTGCCATGGCAGAAGTAGTTGGGGCACTGACTCTGGAGAAAGGGGCTAAAGGAGGAAGAAGCCAACAGTTAAGTTCTCTCTCCACAGGCTAGCCTCCCCCACCTCCTCAGGTTTCCCACCCTCTTGGTTGGGGGATAGCAGGATCTGGCACCCATATGCCGCCTGCTGTAGCTCCTGACTCACACATTTTATACTCCTCAGTTGGGAAAGGCATTTGGACGAGCTCCGCAGCAGAGAAGGCAGGCTTCCCTTGTGAGTGAGGCCCTTTGGGTGACTCAATGTAATGTCACAACTTCCAAAACCGAATGCCTATTGGAACTGATGTGTTATGTGCCCAGAAGTACCTATCTCATAATTTTCATGGGGTTTCTCCCATTCAAGGACTGCCATATGTAGAGAAGTGACAGGGACATATAAATCACTCCCCAGTTAGCCTCCTTGTCCTCCCCTCTCCAGTGGTCCGGCAGAAACAATAAAGAACCCAGGAGGAGGGGCGCCTGGGTGGCTCAGTCGTTAAGCGTCTGCCTTTGGCTCAGGTCATGATCCCAGCGTCCTGGGATCGAGCCCCGCATCGGGCTCCCTGCTCCGCGGGAAGCCTGCTTCTCCCTCCCCCACTCCCCCTGCTTGTGTTCCCTCTCTCGCTGTGTCTCTGTCAATTAAATAAATAAAATCTTCAAAAAAAAAAAAAAAAAAAAGAACCCAGGAGGAGAAAGGGAATGCACTCCTTTGGTTAAAGTACTTAGGCCATTTCCCAGCACAACATTGCCACCTGTCTGATGCAGCCACCAAGTACACCCATTTTGGGGAAATTCCACTATTAACCAGCTCCTAGGCTTTTGTTTGAAACTGAATGCCTGACCCATGGAGGCCTTGTGACTCACTGGTATGACATCTCCAATTTGGAGTGAGTCAACTATACTTAGAATCTAATTAACCTGGGCCCAGCAGGCCTTGCAAGTCAAATAGAAACAATGTTAGAAGAGGTATATTTGAGAGCGCGGCTAACCTGACTATAGCATAAATATCTCAATTTTACATGAAAAAAATTAGTAGCTACCCCTTCAGGAGATATTTTGAGCCCAACTTCACTGCCTGAAGCAAAGTCACTGGCTTAGTGGGGGGGGGGTCTCAGTTCATAGAATGCCTGTACTTGGTTCAATTGCTTGTCAGCAATTTCTACCAAGTCCCAGCAAATTTTTTTTTAATTTTTTATTGTTATGTTAATCACCATACATTACATCATTAGTTCCAGCAAAATTTTCTTAAAAACTATAGATAACACAATTCTAAAATTTATCTGGAAAGGCAAAGGAACTAAAATAGCTAAAAAGCTAAAACCTACTTTGAAAAGGAAAAATTAAGTGGAAGGAATCATTCTCAATTTCAAGACTTCAGTAGTCAAGACTGTGATACTGGTAGAAGGATAGACACATAGATCTATAGGAGATGGAGAATCAAAAACAACCCCACACAGATACCATCAACTGACTTTGACAAAGGTACCAAAACAATAAATAGAGGAAGGAGAGTTTTTTCAATAAATGGTGCTGGAATAATTGGTTTTAAAACGGACAAAATTATGAACGTCTACCTAAAGCTCACACTTCACATAAAATTTAAAATGGATCACAAATTTAAATGTAAATATAAAACTTACAGGAAAAAAATAGTAGAAAATCTTCATGATCCAGATTAAGCAAAATATTCTCCCACTTGATACCAAAAGCATGATCCATAAAAGAAAACATTGATAAACTGGACTTCATCAAAATTTAGCACTTTGCAAGAGATCCTTGTGAAGGTGAAAAGCTGCAGACTGAGAGAACATTTGCAGACCACGTATCTAGAATATATAAAGAACTCTCAAAACTCAACAGTAAAAAGATAATCCAGTATAAACGGACAAAAGACATGAAGAAACATTTTGCCGAAGAAGATACGTGGCTACCAAATGAGCACATGAAAAGTTCAACACATCCACCAGGAAATACACATTCAACAACATCCACCAGGAAATATAAAATCACAGTAAGACACAGTATGTACCTGTACAACTGGCTAAAATAAACAGTATCAACACCAAATGCTGGCAAGCATGCAGAGAAACTGGATCGCCCGGGCACCACTGGTGGGAACATGATGGCACAGCCACCCTGGAAAATAGTTGGGTAGTTTCTTTAAGAACCAAGCGTCCACTTCCATAGGTCCCAGCACTTGCACTCCTGGAAGGAAAGTGAAAAACATGTCCACAGAAAAACCTGTGCATAGTTATTCATAGCAGCTTTATTTGTAGAAACCAAAAACTGGAATCTACCAAAATGTCCTCTAGTAGAGGAATGGCTAACCGTGGTCTCTCCATGCAGTGGAATGCTACTCAGCAGTGAAAGGGAATGAACAACTGACATGACGTGCAACAACGGGGATGGATCTCAAAGGCATTGTGCTGAGTGAAGAAAGCCAGTTTCAAAATGTCACCTACCGTATGATTCCATATATGTAACATTTTTTGAACTGACGAGAGATGCAAACAAATGAGTGGTTATCAGGGGTTAGGGATGGTGGGGGGCAGGGAGGGGTGTGTGGCTATAAAGGGGTTGCACAGGGGACATCTTTGTAGTGATGGAATGGTCTGTCTTGGTTATGCTGTCTACATGAATCTACACGTGTGGCAAAATCACGTAGAACTACACATACATACTGTACTAATGTCAGTTTCCTGGTTCTGATATTGTACCTTATGTAAGAACCATTGGGGGAAACTGGGTAAAGAGTACACGGGGCCTCTCTACATTTTCTTTGTAATTTCCTGTGAATCTGTAATTATTTCAAAATAAAAAGTTAAAAAGAAAGGCCAAATTTGGCATGCGGGCTATGGTTTGCTGACTGCATCTTTAGAGCAAAAATCAGATAAATAAAAGGTTATATTAGTGCATTATGAGCTGCAACTTGGAAACCATCAATGAGATCTTCAGCAGTGGCTTTGTTTCAAAGACTGTGATTAAGTAAATATACTGAAACTGCCAACATTTGTTCTTGACGGTAGTGTCAAGTATATGCCATGGACATTTTGGCCATTGATGTTCCTTTGAGCCTCTGAGTGCCAGGGGGCATACTGATTTTAAAAAGAACAAGGCTAACTGTGAAATAATAGCCTTTAACATGAGTAGTTTCACCAAGGCCCTTTTGTATTAGATAGATACGTGTGCTCATCGAACCTCATCTAGAGCTAGAGGAGGGAATACCCGTTTGGGATAATATAAGAACAGAAGTTAAAAGTAAATTATAGATTGCCCCACATTTGTGGGCATTATAGAAAGTATAACCTGAATTCTATGGATTCTCCTGTTTCTTTTCCTGTAAGCTTCCACTACCCTGTTGTGGACATCCAAAGTTGGTGTACAAAGGTGCTGTGTATCACTGGATTTGAGGCCACTCCTGACAGATTTCCAAACTGGGGACTCTTCTCAAAAGATAAATTTCTTGGGGCGCCTGGGTGGCTCAGTCGTTGAGCGTCTGCCTTCGGCTCAGGTCATGATCCCAGGGTCCTGGGATCTAGCCCCGCATCGGACTCCTTGCTCAGTGGGGAGCCTGCTTCTCCCTCTACTGCTCCCTCTGCTTGTGCTCTCTCTGCATTTATACAAATCTTAAGATTTTATTTATTTATTTGACAGAAACACGCGAGAGAGGGAACACAAGCAGGGGGGGCGGGAGAGGGAGAAGCAGGCTCACTGCCAAGCAGGGAGCCCGACGCGGGGCTCGATCCCAGGACCCTGGGATCATGACCTGAGCCGAAGGCAGACGCTTAACCGACTGAGCACATCCAGATGCCCCTCAAAAGACAAATTTCTAATATTGGGAATAAATTAATCTCATCAGATAGACTGATGCCAAGAGGTGTGGCTTAGAGTCCTTACTAAATGCAGAAGTAAAAAGATTGCCATGGATGTATTAGAATTTCTTTTAATCAAGTCACCGCTATGTAACGGCAGATACAGTAGACCCTAAATAGGCTGTGTGTGGTTGAGAACATTACTGAGACAATGGAAATGCCTGATGTGGTGCTGGGGCAGCAGAAACTTAAGAATGAAATCAGCCAGCATGTCCCTGTTATATACAGGAAGGTTTTCTTGATGCCAGGAGAGTATGCAAAACCTCAAGCTTCCCAGCTGAATTTTCTTCTTTTATGGAATTAATTCACCAGGACTCTGGTAGCAAAGCCTTTGGCAGGTACACACATGGCAATGTTTGTTAATGTATCCAGACCCAGGAGCTTTAGAGGGTCCTCCCAGATTTTAAAGTCCCTTTCTCTTCTACTTGCTCATATTTCAGAGGTTACGCCCATCTTCAGGACTTTGCCAGTATATAATCAGAGATTATAAACCCAGGAAGAAACTCTACTATGGAGGTAGGAGCTAATCTGAAATAACAGGTTACCAAAAAGTCAGGTATATGTGACTGTAGTGCTTGTACTTAAAATTCAAATATCTTACTTGAGATCTGTAAATTCAGTTAAATCTAGAAATGAAGCTTTATGGTAAATCATTCCAGAGACGAGAAGAGACCATCTAATTTCCCCCATCCTACCCCTGCACAATTCATTCATGCTGGGAACAGCCCCTTCTCGTTAGCATGCCAGATACTGAAGGGGTTCAGACTCAAAAGGCTTCCCTGGGAGCAAATAGATTGCTTGAGATAGAATTTACGTAATTACGGTATTATTATAAAGTATTATAATGATTCCTATAGAGTCAATTCTGTAGAACTTGAAACCAAAAATTTCCTACACTTGCCAGGTGCTGTATTTGTAAGAGAAAATATATAGAAGCATTCCCTGCATGTATATATTATACATAGCAGAAATCTCAAAAATTCAACTATGCGTATTTGGTAGTTAACAAAAACTAACTTCCCAAAGGAATTTATGATAGCTTTTATACTTCAATAATATTACTTCAAACACGCTGTGCTTGTCAATTCATCCATTAGGATCTTAACATTTTAATCATGTAAATGATGGGTTGGCAAACCTTTTCTGTAAAAACCCAGCTGGTAAATATTTTAGACTTTGCAGGCCACACAGTCTCTGTGGCTACTATTCCATTCAGCTGTTGTAGCACAAAAGCATTCATAGACAATAAGTAAATAATGGCTGTGGCAGTGTTCTAACAGAAAAACAGACTAGATTTGGTTCAGGGGCCTTAGTTTCCTGAACTCTGGTATAAATGAACTGTCCATATGTATAATGTTTGTATTAGGAGAAGGTGCCAGGGCATTTAATACCTTGATAATATTTTCCCTGTAAGACCCTTCTCCAAAGCAGGCTTGCTTTCCCCCCAACCCCATCTCCGTAAGACTCCTTTATAGAATCTTTAATCTTTAATCGTCATTTTGCTCAAGATCCAGTTCAAAGTTTTTCTGTGTTTGTTGTTGGTTTACTGTATAGTTTCTGATCTAGGCTCAGTCTGTTTTCTTTCTCCAGTGAAGCTCTCCCCACATTGGGCATCTCTTCACTTCTGTGGCAGTAACAGGTTAATCTCATGTCAGGAACCTACCTCCCTTTGTACAAGTGGTAGCTTTTTGAGTCAGAATCACTGGAAAGAAGGCAGAGGAATTTGGCTCAGCAAACCTCTGGAGATTCTAACTGAAATTAAAGTCCACTGTTACCTCCAGGCTCTCCTCAGTTCCACATCTCTCCAATTGGCTACAATTTAGGAAAAAGGGGAGGATGGGCAAGGGTCTTCTAGATGTCTGGGGCTTGGCTTGCAGCAATTTGAGAGACATACACCCCCACTAAGAATTTCAGAATTGCACGTTGAAGGGTCAGCTCACTCAAAATTTGTCCCTACTGGCACCTGCTTTTCCTTTAGGAGACAAGGAAATGGCAGAAACTTTCTAAAGCAATGGTTAGGATGGCAAGGAATCCTAGAAAAGCTGCAAGACAAATGTCTGGCCCCAGCAGAAAACAGGTGGTATTTGCAAATTATTTTGCCCAGTCAGGTTCAGTTCAATTACATGTTAGTCTAATTTATGATTAACTTTGGACCTCTGGAGAACCAAGACTAACCTCCTCGATGGAAGGAATCAAACTTCCTTCCACAGTAAGCTTTTTATTCCCACAGCCTTGATTTTTCAATTTGATTCTATTTTATTTTATTCTATTTGTCTAATTTGCAATGCCGTAGCATCAAAAACAGACTACACGGGGGCGCCTGGGTGGCTCAGTCGTTAAGCCTCTGCCTTCGGCTCAGGTCATGGTCCCAGGGTCCTGGGATCGAGCCCCGCATCGGGCTCCCTGCTCCGTGGGAAGCCTGCTTCTCCTTCTCCCGCTCCCCCTGCTGTGTTCCCTCTCTCGCTGTGTCTCTGTCAAATGAATAAATAAAATCCTAAAAGAAAAAAAAAACTGTACAGACAACGCTCGCCTAAATCTAAACTGCTGGCTAACTGATCCATTTCCGATTGATGATGAAAGAATTATGCTATCATGATCTGCAGCCATCACAGAATTATAATCCACTGTCATTTGAAAGTTTCCCAAACTAGAATTCTTTGCTCTTGATTGTGTCTATTTGGAAAAGCTCATTTGCCTTATTCATAGCCTTCTTTTCTCTAATACTTTCGATAAATGAAGTTTTCCCAGTCCTCTCATGCTGACTCCCGCATGCACAACCCTTGGCAGCCAGATCAAACCTCCTCTGCTGTTCTCTGAGTCCTGATCCCCACAGCACAGCCTCTGCAGACCCTACTTCCTCTGCTTCACATCTCCCCTCCATTTCAAAAGAGGCTGCCACAGATAAATGTTCCAATCCCTCTCTCCAGTTTTATTTATTTATTTTTTTAAAGATTTTATTTATTTATTTGGCAGAGAGATACACAGCAAGAGAGGGAACACAAACATAAGAATAAAAGAAAGAAAAAAAAAAAAAAGAAAGGGAACACAAGCAGGTGGAGTGGGAAAGGGAGAAGCAGGCTTCCCGCCGAGCAGGGAGCCCGATGCGGGGCTCGATGCGGGGCTCGATGCGGGGCTCGATGCGGGGCTCGATCCCAGGACCCCGGGATTACGACCTGAGCCGAAGGCAGACGCTTAACCACTGAGCCACCCAGGCGCCCCTCTCCAGTTTTAGAAAAAAGGGCCCTGGGCCTGTCAGGGGCCACCCCTCTTCCCGTCGCTACTCACTAGGATTTTTCTCCATTTCTCGTACCTTCATTTCCTTCTGCCTTCAAACATGCCCCAAATGTCACCTGTCCTGGAGAGTGAAAAACCAAAAAGTAAAAAATGTAC
Source organism: Leptonychotes weddellii (assembly GCF_054177405.1). Lineage (NCBI taxonomy): Eukaryota > Metazoa > Chordata > Mammalia > Carnivora > Phocidae > Leptonychotes > Leptonychotes weddellii. The sequence continues at coordinate 64,821,856 of NC_138380.1, read as the reverse complement.
CACCTTTGCCTGCCTCTGCCGTTTCTCTCCTTCCAGAGGTGAAGCAACCAGACTTCTCTCTTGGGGTCTGGCCTCCCCTTCCACGATAACCGTTCCTGCCTCCATGAAGTCTGGACTCGGTCCTCTCTGTCCCTCCAAATCAGTGATCCAGTCACTGTCAAATCCACTGGGCTTGCTCTTGCTTTTATTGTGAGTTGCTTGACTTTTGGGTATAGATTTAATGAAACAGTGTTGTGTGTTCTTAAGGATCTGAGACATCACAGCCCTAAGTGAATCATAGCCACACCTCACCAGCGCCTTCCCGAAAGGCTCTGCCAGCCTCCGTAATGTTACCCTCTCACTGTTGTTTTCATGACCCATATTCTTTTTCTTCCTTCCATCTACTAATTACTGGTATTTCTGGAATTTGGTCTTTGGACTCCCCTGTATATGTCATTCCTGACTATTTCATCCATTCTCCCTGCCTCACTTCTCGCCTGTGATGGCCCCCAGTTACCTCTAGCCCCAAGCTTCAGCTCTTGAAACTGCCGGATTCATGTTTCCTGTTTCCACATATTCAAAATATCTAAACCTTTTATCACATCACAACTCCCCAAGCCATTTCCCTCTTTCTCAAGACAATTACCCGCAGTAAATATGGGACATCCTTATTTCTCCCCTACCCTGAAGAGTCATCCAATCAGAGATCAACTTCCATCAGCCTTTTTTGTCCATTATCACGATCACAGGTGATTGACTCATTCTACCCCATTTATCATCCCAGGTCTGTTCTTATAGCGCCTTCAGTGTATGTGATTGCATTAGCTCTGATACAGCCTTCCTCTCTAACACCTCCCTTCTCTACCCTAACCCACCCACAATGACCAGACTAATTCTCCTACAGCAGTGCCTTCACCATGATACTGCAATCGAAATCTTACGCCTACAAGATGGTCTGAAATCCTAAGCCTGAAAGTTGAGGTTCTCTGTCATCTGGCATATACCATCCCTCTACATAAATCTCTTCTCTCCAGCTCGCTCCCTGAACCACCTGAAGCACACCACAAGTGGGCCTGCCTCGTGCCTGCTCATCCTGCAGACGTGACTTATATGCTTCCTGCTGGGGCAAGCACCAGAGACTGGCTGGACCAACACTTGGAATTAGAAACAGGTGAGGCAAGGATGTAGCCATAGGTTCCTTTGGATGGATTTGAAAGTGTGAACTTTTATATCTCAGTGAAAATCTTCTCATCAGGCATCTCACACCAACAAGGTATGAGACTCCAGGAGGGATATAAAGATCTGTCTAATCTATGACCTTCAGGACCATAATCAAACCAGTTATATAAGATGTGTATAAATAAATAAGTCATGGAAAATGTTATGAGACTTCTTGTTGATCAGTGGGTATGGAGTTTCAGTTTTGCAAGATGAAAACATTTTGGAGATGGGTTGCACAATACTGTGAATGTACTTAACACTACTGAGCTGTACACTTAAAAATAGTTAAGATGGTAAATTTTGTTATGAGTATTTTATCACAATTAAGATCATTTTCTTAGTTGTTCCAGACAGTCAGGGGAGGCGGTCGCTGAGTTAAGCCCAGAAATATAGGTGAGATGGTGACAATGTAGCTAACCCTCTATCCGGAGCCCTTTACGCACGTTAAGTCTGTTCATTCTCTCTAACCCCTACGAGGGAGATGCTATTATTCTCCCCAGTCTGACCCTGGAATACAGGGAAAAGGCAGAATTCTTTAGTTTATCTTACTCTTAAAAAAAAAAGAAAGTCAGATGCGAAAATATTCAAGAATGTCCACAGAATGTCCAAGAAAAGAGAATGGGTAAATATAGGTTTCTGTAATCAAATTTATTCATGTACAGAGATGTTGTTTACAGCTTTAAAGACTGCCTGGAACACTTCAACAGTGTTATTATGGACCTCTTGCAAATGTTTGTTAGTATGTAATTATGATACTCATCTTCTGAATTTACGAAAATCAGAAGTGTCCCCCAGAAAGTTTTGCAATGGGACAATGGAACTAAAAATATCATAGCTACAGCCAGCATCTACTGAATGCTTGGTTTCATTTGACAAAAAAAAAATAACTATTTTTAAATATTTTTTTGTACTAAAAGGCTAATGAAGTGGGGTAACCTCCGCATGTCTGAGCCTGGCAACATGTTCACAGGCATCCCTCCTTCCCTCTTTTCAACACGAACCAGTCTTGGCCCCATGACTACCGTCCCAGTCCAATCAGTTGCAAAATAAAAAGGAAGAGGTTGATGATATCCAAGTAGATGTTCAGGGCAGCAAAAATGTACTCTTCAGGGTGCAGATCAGAGTGATGGTGGCGCCCTCCCACCATGAGCTGTACATCCATCACCAAGTACTTAAAGAAAAGAAAGAAGAATTAGCTACCTAAATTGTACATTTCTATCAAGTAGGTATCCTAAATTACCTGGAAAAAATATTTTAGCATCCATAAATATATTGCAGAAACTCAATTTGTGGCTATATATATGTTCTTTTTACAGCCTCGACCATTCACTCTGTCCCCAAGTGCATCTTCTATCTATTACAGCAAGTGCTCCATCCTCCTGATGACAGTGGCACCAAGTCCATAAGCCTCCTTTTGCTTTCCAAATGCAGAAACCTGTGGGCCTTTAGCCAATGAAGTGGACCAGGTGGAACGATTGGACACAGAGATAAACTACAAAATTCCCTGTATTTGTGATTTCCCCACACGTTCTTGCTGAACAAAGAACGAAAATAAAGATGGTCCCTGACATTTAGATTCACACACAGCAATAATTCTGAATTCCTGGAGCTTTGGATGATAGCGTTTTTCAAACCTTGACATTGGGATGGTTTTATGATGCTGTTGGTATTTCCAAAACAGAAGGAGGGGAAGATGGGGTTTGTATATGGTGAAATATTTCCCAAAATAAATGTTTTAGCTCAGCTACAGTAGGTAAAATTAGGAGTTCCTAAAACATCAAGGAAAAAGTCAGGGAGCCCTCTTGCCCTTGTGCTTGCTGCCAGGTGAGCGGCCCCGGGCAGCAGGAGTTCATTAGAGGAGGAAAAGAAAACAAGCGGCCCCTCACTTCTTTGTATCCAGACTCTAGACGGAGTCTAGTGCTGTGGGGCTGAGCCACAGAGCCCCACCGGACAGATCAATGCTGGCACGACAGAGAATTCTTGGGGTGTTAAGGATGCTTTAAAATAACTCGTTTACAACAATATCCATTTCAGTAAGACCCATCCCAAGTGATTCTGGTATCAGCTCTCCGTGGGCCCCAGTTGCCACTCAGACTGGGAGAGATAAGGAGAAAGGGAGAGAAGACCAGGAGGAAAGGAAGTGGGCACTCCTGGGTGGCTTCATGCCAGCTCATTACAGACATCATCTCGTGTAAAATGTGACCCACCTGGTGGAGGCAGGGGAGATTAACTGAGCCTCCAAGAAGAGAAAATCACACTGTGGCGAATGGCAGAGAAGGAAGTCCAACCCAAGGCTGGGCAGGATGCCAAAGCAGGTGCCTCACCTTGACACTGACTCCCTTCTCCTCACTGCTCCCCTCTCCCTCTGACTGATTCCAGCAACTTCGGGGGGGTGGGGGATAAGCTAGGGTGACCAATCATTCCAGTGTGTCCTTGGAAAACGCCTCAGTGCTGGGCGAACCAGGACAGTTGGTCACCCTAGAAAACGGGCTGCCCAGCAGCTGAGCTTCCAGCCTTCATTTATCACCCTGACGTTCTGACTTCTATGGAGAAGCGCTTTCTCTCTTCCTCTCCTCCGAGAACTCCTGACTTTATCTTATTTCTTCTTATATGAGGGTAATAACTTCTAATCATTTCACAGACACGTCTTGGTGTTTAGGAGTGCACTTCCCAGGTGAAATGTTTTTGAAAGCAGACAGAAGTGAGAGAGTAAGATGAGCTGCGATTGAGACCCCCAGGAGCATTTGGGGGTAACACCCTGCCTCACCCCTACAGCTCTCATGGTTAACCATCTCCTCCCCACCTCCCTGAAAAAAATTTTGATTTCCCTCTCCCATTATTTGTTTAGTGTTGGGTAGACCTGTCTGAGTCTACAAGAGTATTTGTTCTGCCTCCAGAAAGAGAAACAACAATGTACTTTTGCATAGAAACAAACTATGCCTGAAAACAGGACACAAGAGATATAAAGGCATGCATTAGTATGCAAAGGATGAGAGCAAAAGAGTAAAGGAAAATGAGCACAAGTCAGTTCTCTTCATATCAGCGGAAGGAGTAAGAAAACTAAAATGTGCATATGTAACATTAGCCTCCTGGTCTAAATTTTTCTGACATTTGAAAATAGGACATAATTCTAACAAAAAGGAACACAATGAAGCAAAATGTGGATATTTTTAAGCTGGGTGATAATGTGTGGAGTTTATTACTCCATTCTCTCTACTTCTGGGTATGTTTGGAAATGCCAAAAATAAAGAGAAAACCTAAAATATGTGACATGATAAAAGCATAAAATGGAATATCATGCAGCCTTTAAAAAAGAGTGAACTCAATCCATGTCTGCTAAAATGTGGAGACCATTATTTTTAAGTGACAAAGCAAAGACAGAACAGTCTTTTTTTTTTTTTTAGGGCCAGTCAAATTTAGCTATGGGGGGGTGGGGGTTGTATACCAACTTTAGTGTTAACAAGTTCTGAGAACCCACTACCATCGGACCAGGAAGACAGAACATTCTATATAGTATGACTACATTTTTTTTTAAATAAATGTGTGTGAATGGCCATCACAATACTGAAGGAGAAGAACAAAGTTGGAGGACTGATGCTACCTGACTTCAAGACTTATTATGAAGCTACAGTAAGTAAGACAGGGCGATATTGGTGAAAGAAGAGACAAATAGATCCATGGAACAGACTGGAGAGCTCAGAACTAGATGCACATAAATATAATCAACTGATCTTTGACAAAGGAGCAAGGGCGAGACAATGGAGCAGACATTCTCTTCAGTGGTATTCGAACAACTGGACATCCATGTGCAAAAAACCCAAATCTAGACAAAGACCTTACACCTTCACAAAAATTAACTCAAAATGGATCTCTGGCTTAAATGTAGAACACAAAACTATAAAACTCCTAGAAGATGACATAGATAACCTAGATGACTTGGGTATGGTGATGACTTTTTAAATATGACCCCAAAGGTACAACCCATGAAAGAAATAATGCATCAGCTGGAGGTCATTAAAATGTAAAACTCCTGCTCTGTGAAAGACAAGGTCATGAGAATGAGAGAACAAGACACAGAGGGGAGAAAATATTTATAAAAGACACATCTAATACAGGACTGTTACCCAAAATATACAAAAAAACAAAACAAAACAAAACAACCCTCTTAAAACTCAACAATAAGCAAACAATCCAATTTTAAAATGGGCCAAAGAACTTAAGAGACCCCTCACCACAGAAGATATACAGGTGGCAAATAAACACCACTAGTAGATACCCTGCATCATATGTCATAAGGGAAATGCAAATTAAAACAACAATCAGACACCACTATTAGAATGGCCAGATTCTGGAACATTTACAACATCAAATGCTGGTGAGGATGGAGAGCAACAAATTCTCAGTCATTGCCAGTGGGAATGCAAAACGGTGAAATTACTTTAGAAGACATTTTGGAAGTTTCTTATAAAACGAAACATACTTTTACCATCCGATCCAGCAATCATGTTCCTTGGTATCTACCCAAAGGAGTTGAAAACTTACAAAAACCTGCACACAGATGTTTATAGCAGCTTTATTCAAAATTGCCAAAACATGGGAGCAAATAAGATGCCCTTCAGTAGGTGGACGGAGCCATAAACCGCAGCACCGTAGAAAATGGAATGTTATTCAGCACTAAGAAGAAATGAACTATCAGGCCACGAAGAGACACAGGGACTTTAAGGGCACATCACTAAGTGAAAGAAGCCATTCTGAAAAGGCTACAGACTAGATGACTTCCGCTATATGACATTCCAGAAAAGGCAAAATTTGGAAACAGGAAAAAGATCAGTGGTTGCCAGGGGTTGGAAGTAGGGGGGTGGGGATCAAAAGGTGGAACTCAAAGGATTTTTAGAGCAGTAAAAAAGACTCTGCGTGGAGTGCCTGGGTGGCTCAGGTGGTTAAGCGACTGCCTTCGGCTCAGGTCATGATCCTGGAGTCCCTGGATCGAGTCCCACATTGGGCTCCCTGCTCGGCAGGGAGTCTGCTTCTCCCTCTGACCCTCCCCCCTCTCATGCTCTCTCTCTCTCTATCTCATTCTCTCTCAAATAAATAAATAAAATCTTAAAAAAAAAAAAAAGACTCTGCGTGATGCATAATGATGGAACATGTCAGTATATATTTATCTAAACCCAGAGAGTGTACCACACCAGGAGTGAAGTCTGATGTAAACTCTAGGTGATTGTGATGTGTCCATGTAGGTTCGTCGTGGAACAAATGTATCACTCTGGTGGGGGATGTTGATCATGGGGGAGGCCATGTATGTGGGGGGCCACGGGGGGATATGGGAAACGTCTGTACCTACCTTCCTCTCCATTGTGCTGTGAACTTAAAAGTGCTCTAAAAATTGTCTTCATAAAGAAAAAGAAGAAGGATAGGAGGGAAAGGAGGAGGGGGAGGCGTAGGAGGGAGAAGTCTCCCGGAGGGTTTTCGAGTAGATTCCTGACTCTGCTAGACTCTGGGGCCAGCACAGGCTTAGGGGCACTGTTGATGCAGATACCATATGCACTTTGTCAAAGTGAGGGAGAAATGGACTTACAAGTGAGAAGATTATAGTTCCAAGGCCAGCATACAACAGATGCAACCACTGCAAAGAGAAGAAACAATTGTATGTTAAGAACAAGATTCAGAATAATGAAAGGGCTCACCTGGGTCACTGCTGTCAGATAAGGACCCAATATTACAGAAAGTCAAATCTGTGGGGAAATTCATCTTTTTGAACATCGTGGTCCACAGCATCCACTCCATTCCATTCAGCCAACAAATGAAAACAACCCTTACCAAATCAGTTTTTTTTTTTTAAAGATTTTATTCATTTATTTGACAGAGAGAGAGAGCAAGAGAGGGAACACAAGCAGGGGGAGTGGGAGAGGGAGAAGCAGGCTTCCCGCCGAGCAGGGAGCCGCATGTGAGGCTCGATCCCAGGACCCTGGGATCATGACCTGAGCCAAAGGCAGATGCTCAATGACTGAGCCACCCAGGCGCCCCGCCAAATCAGTTTTATCAAGTAAGTGTCAAACATCTCATGCATGGTAGGGCAAGTAGAACATACTGGATATGTTTCACTTTCTGCACCATCACATAGCCCTTCTCCAGCACCTGCCCCTACACTCAGCTCTTGGAACAGGTCGCTCTGGGAAAATAGTGACCCTCCAGCGCCCTAGCTAGAGCTGATTGACAAGAGATGGAAGACATCCACTCCAACAGCAGTGACTCTCTTGACTGACCAGAAACCTTATAGGTGAGTAGGATCAAACAAATGCACCAGGCCGGTCAGAAATTCCCAGAGGCTGTTGTATCATCAGCTAGTGCTGGAGCTATTACTATCCAAATAGAGTTGGCCAGTCAGCTCAGCCCAAGAGAGGAAGGGGAGGGGATTTCCATTTCTGTGAATCCTGTCGCTTCTTCCTACCTAGGAGTTCCATGAACATCCCCGGAGTCTTTGCCTCAAGCTAGTCTGTTCAGTGCAACCAAAACAGCCCTGATCAGAATATAGGACTGATCTGAATGCCAAAGGGGTTGGCTTTACATGGGGGAGAGGATAAAGAGGTGGTGCATAACATATGAGAAAAATCATGTCATTTGCTTTTCAGGACAAGAAAGCTCATCCTAGATAAAGAGAGCATTCTGCTAACCAGGGAAGATTCTTGGTGAAGGACATAAATTAGGAGTCAGTGACACAGTGTGGGAGGGGCAGTGTTTCTGGACTGAGCTAACACTAAGAAAACACCTGATGACTGGAGTCTGAAGAATTCAAAATTGCCCAAGTCAAACAAGCATGTATACTTACAACAAGGTTCTGTCAAAGTCTTCCGTTTAAACGGTGTGTAAGATTATATATTGTAGCTATTTGTGAAAGGAAGTTTACAGTGGGAACTGGAGTTCATCTATCTAGTAGGAAACACAGTTCCTTAACTGCACCTAGATGGTATTGTAAAGACCTACAGAACCAACCTAATAAATATTGGGGTTATTACTACCAGTATCTGGGCTACCATCCGTAATAATAATTGGAGAGCTGTATGGCCTCTTAAAGGACATCTTTGTGATATCTTTGCGTTTTTATCTCTAAAAGATAGATGCTAAACATAAATTAAAATAAATTAAATAAAATATAGATGCTATCTCCCTAGCGGTAAGTCTCTACGGTCATTCGGAAAGCTAAACCAATTCAGGCAGAACTGCTGGTTATGTGTCTGAAGATGACTGAACAAGTCCACTTGTTATCAAAGAAACTCTGATTCAGCAGCTGGGCCAAGCTGGCCTTGGGGCTTTAGTCCAAAGGTCACAGGCCGCAGGCCAGTCCTCAGTGGACCCGGCCGCCTGTCTCCACACAGGGGCCAATGCCAGCCGGGCCCCAGGCCCAGACGCTCTGCCTCCACTTCCCCACAGCCCTGCAGCCTCAGTCCGCAGACGGTGCGCAGTGCGGGAAAGGCCGCGGCACTGGTGTCACACAGATGGGGCTTTCATCCCACCCCTACCACGTACTGCCCGTGTGAACTTGGAGGAGTTACTTAATTTCCCTGAGCCTGTGTCCTTACCTATATAGTAGATGACCTGTGTACTTTTCAGGAAGGTCGTGAGAAGTCAATGTAATGCCTATGTGAAAACCACAGGCTTGGGTCTAGTAAGAAGTCAGTGAAGATACAAAAGGAAGAAAGGAGGGAAAGCAAGCAAGCAAAGCTGGAATTGGAAAACAAGGAGCCTCCCCTAGGCTGTTGTCGGGGAAAGTCTTAAAAAGCCCATGTCTCCACTCCTATCACTTCAAACAAGCGGCACCTAAGGATAGGAGTCGGAGTCTGACCTGCCCCGTGGGGAGATTCACCCCCTACACCGTCTGAGGGAAAGACATCTGTGGTCTAGAGAAGGAGCTCAGTCTTCATGCCCCACACTTCATGTCCTTGGCACACTGGGCAGCCACAAGGACAGGCCTCACGGACCTCCAGCTCCAGGGAGGGGCCTGGCTGCCACTTCTCAGTCACTGGGAAGTGACTTCCTGGGAGACACAGGAGTGCAGTCAGCTTTAGCTCAAGGGCGCCCTGAAGGCCTTGATGAACCTGCCTTGACTTCCTGTCTAGAAGGCTCCCACCACCCACCTTCCCCCTCCTTCACTTGGCGTCAGATACGCTACTGGGATCGGACAGGTCTTCCAGCCACCAGCGGCTCCCCGGCCCCTTTCCTCCCGGAGACATTTCTCCCGTTTCAGTCCTCACGTGCTTCACGCATTTCAGGTCTGCTTCTCAGAGGATCCAGGCCAACACAACCTACACAACACAACCACGTCACCCTACATTTCTAACGATTCTCTGAGGTTCCCAAATGAGATCCCACTTACATATGATCGTATGAAGAGTAAGAGAATTCCATAGATAATAAGTACGAAGAGTAAAACAAACAGCATTCCATTGAGCATGGTGAAATCCCACTGAGGAAACACAACACAAAAACAACTCAGTTATCATCCATAAGGAATTTCAGGATGTTTAGAGACGCATTTTATACCCATAGATAGACACTGACCCGTTTGCTAATATTTACCCAGGACATTTCTGAGAACCATGGAAATCCATTTGCCCCACCACGGAAAAATGCTACATTAAAAAGCGTGCTGTTGACTGGAACTTGCTTCAGGAGGGAGGAGTGGGTCGGAGTATGGAGGAAATCACAGGAGCCAAGGATACATGAGGGTTCATTATACTATTCTATTTTGTATTTATATGAAGTTTCCCCTAATAAAAAAGGTACACTGAATAAGTAGGATGTAAATTTATATGTATAGTATGATCCTAATTATTCGTATCTTTAAAAGTGTCATGCATAGAATACAGTAATGGAATGAAATAGACCAATGTTAACTGGGCACCTTTTTCATGTTTGTATGCATATGTTTTAATAAAAATACACTATGCTGGGGCACCTGGGTGGCTCAGTCATTAAGCGGCTGCCTTCGGCTCAGGTCATGATCCCAGGGTCCTGGGATCGAGCCCCATGTCGGGCTCCCTGCTCGGCGGGAAGCCTGCTTCTCCCTCTCCCACTCCCCCTGCTTGTGTTCCTGCTCTCCCTGTCTCTGTCAAATAAATAAATAAATAAATCTTTAAAAAAAATAATAAATAAATAAAAATAAAAATACACTATGCTTTAAAAAATTACTGCTAATGATTCTTTTGCAATTTTGAAATTTATTAATATGCTTTTTGGTTTTGCCTTTTTAATAAATCAGGGACCAAATCAGCCTGGGAAAGATGAGGATTCTTTTTTTTTTTTTTTTCATTTGTCAGAGAGAAAGAGCACAAGCAGGGCGAGAGGCAGAGGCAGAGGGAGAAGCAGGCTCCCCGCGGAGCCGGTAGCTGGATGCAGGACTCGGATCCCAGGACCCTGGATACAGGACTCGATCCCAGGACCCTGGCTCCATGACCTGAGCTGAAGGCAGACGCTTAACTGACTGAGCCACCCAGGCGCCCCCAAAAGATGAGGATTCTTTTAAAGGAAGGGGAATATCATCTTCTGACCTTAATAAGATTATGCGGCAAAAGAAGACCCTTGAAATCTCCGATATTTTGTCAGAGCGTTTTCCTACTTCCTCTATTTCCCCCCTCACTCCCTACCCTTTGCACACCAAGAGAGTAATCTGAAGTATTAGGTCTCCAAGGGTGGTTCCGCACCATCAGCATCAGCGGTGCAATGCAAATTACTGGGCCCAGCCCCAGGCTTTCTGAAGCCGCCACCGCAGGGTGGAGCCCAAGGAACCTGCTTTCGCAAGCCCTCCAGGTGATTCTGATGGCTGTTAAAAAAATGTTTGTCTGCAGCGGTGCATTCAATACTTGCGGCTGGTGGGCATTTGAAGGGTGGCTCAAGTGAAGTGGGCTGTAAGTTTAAAACACACTGGATTTGAATTTTAGTTCAAAAAAGGATGTAAAATAGTAAAATGTTTGTTCTAGCGATTACGGAAATGGTAATCCCTTGCATATATCCGGTTAAATAAAATATATGATTAAAATTAATTTCACCTGGTCTTTTTTTTTTTTTTTTGCCTTTTTAACGTGGTGACTAGCAAAGTCAGACGCCAGAAGGCGGGGAGGCCACGGAGGTGAGGCCCGCAGGACAGCAGTGAGCAGGAGGGAGGAGGGGTAAGAGCGGGTCAGCAGGGGCACAGGAACACACACCCGCACACTCGCTTAGGACGGTAATCGGTTCCGGTGATACATACTTTCGTTTGAAGAGCAAACAGAGTGAGCGATAACGTCACCACTGCGGTTGCAGCCGTTGCCCATAACACTTCCTCAGCGTTATAGAAACTGAAAGCAGAGACTGTGATTACTGTTGACATACATACAAGGAGAAGCACGCACGGAAAAGGAAATGTGTATCCAAGACTTACACTGATACGGCTCCGAGCAGCAGACCTTGAAGAACCGTCTAAAAACAAAATGCACAGTAAATCAGAACCCCGATTCCCGAGGCGCAGAAGCCAGAGGAGATGGTTTAAGGGGCGGGTGTTTTGGGCAGGGTCGAGGGAGCGAGCGGGAGCACGGATAACGCTAGCGTGCAAAACTACCGGGAAGATTAATTACGGGAAACAGTGGAACTAAACATTTTCCTAACATTCCCCCCAAGACTGACAAGATTCTTTTATTAGTAAAAATTCTTAGAACGCAGGAGTAACTTTCAACGTACTTAGGGAATTAAAGATGCATTCAATAGGAATATCGAAACCGTAATAAAAGGTTTATCTGTAGACCGTATTGCCGTTAATCCCATGGCGCCAACCACACAGAATCCTAATTTATCAAAGCAGGATATGCTCTTTCCACTGATGCTTCGCCCACAGCCTCAGTACGGACCCTTCCTACAGTGCTTGGGTGAGAATTAAAAGCTTCAGACCTCAGAAGAGGGGGGAGGATGGAGGCCCTTTCAGCCCCGGGGACGGGGCTCGAGGGCAGTTCTCCACTGCGCGTGGAGCTGCACCTGTAGGTGCCAGTCTCCGGCTCCGAAGCGGGCTGCACTGGGGCTGCACGAGGCGGGGGCGTGTCCACCGGCTGACCGCAGCCGGGGCGGCGCCGTGTGCGAGAGAGGCGCTCAAGCCAGAGCAGGAGCCCAACAAAGGCAACAAGGAGGGCCCCAGGGGCACAGCCGGGCTCCAGCAGCAGACAGGTGGAGTGCGACAGCAGTGAACAGTTGCTGAAGGGCCTGACGACATTCCCCAGCTGGTAGGGCGCCTCCACCAGAGGCAAGTCCGGAGCCTTGGCTCACTCTCTGGTCCGCGGCAAGAGCCAGGGGAGAATCCGCTAGTGCCCGGGAGTAAAAATGAAGACGCCGCCTAACCGCGGGGCGAGGACTGCTAGAGCGGCTTTGAGCTTCTCCAGCTGGCCAACGTTATCCAGGATGGGAGAGGAGAACGACCGCGGTCCCCAGAGTCCTGGATTGCGTCTCCGCGTGTCCCAACCCCAGTGAGTAGCTGCCTGATTCTCTACTTTGTTAAATTTCCCAGAGCTGTCTTTATTTCCAGTATAGGTTTAAAAAGCTCTATTTGTTCCATGTACACGTGATATTTGAAAAATGTGCTTGCTTCCAACCTTCCTCTTAAGATTTTCTTCTCCTACTTGCTCGATTGCTGCATATTTCTCCATCTTTTGCAGCACGTAAGTGTGTGTGTGTGTGTGTGTGTGAGAGAGAGAGACAGAGACAGAGACAGAGACAGAGGGAGACAGAGAGAGGATGGTGGGAGGAAGACAGAGGTTGGAGGGAGAGGGAAAGATTTAAAGCGGGAAACCAGGGGCGCCTGGGTGGCTCAGTCCTTAAGCGTCTGCCTTTGGCTCAGGTCATGATCCCAGGATTCTGACTCCCTGCTCAGGGGGAAGCCTGCTTCTCCCTCTCCCACTCCCCCTGCTTGGGTTACCCCTCTCGCTGTCTTTCTCTCTGCCAAGTAAGTAAATAAAAATCTTTAAAAAAATAAATAAATAAAGCGGGAAACCACTCTTTCAGTTTTCCCAAGAGGAGAATGAGAAGTCAAACCCGCCTAATGGCTTCAAGAGCACAGAACATGGGCTCCAGGGGCTTAAATGCTATGGGACAAAAGCTGTCCTCAGTGTGTGTGTTTTCATTTTCCCCTCAACTCCTTTTCTGAAATGGTTTTCTCCATATTTTTCCTAATACTTAGTCAAAACATAAAGTCTAGAAGATATAACTAATTCTTTGTCCCTCTATAATATTTTCTTAAGCTGTTACCTGCTTTGGGATACACAACAAAACCTCAGAGATGAGAGCTTCTTTTGAGACCAATAACTTTGATCTCCTGTAATAATTTAAATTTTTTTCTTGGAAATTTTTAAAATAAAAAATTCGGGAGTTTTTGGGAAAAACTTCCCCACCCTATTGCCTCTGCTCCAGGATTCCTAATATCTTTCTGTGTCTGGCTTTTAGCCCCCACTCCTTCCTGAGTGTGGTCTCTGTAGGAACTGGGAGAAACCACCTGCTCTCCTCAGCAATGAGCAGGGTATCCACACCAGGTAAGAAAGGCCTTTCAATGCTCTGGCAACCAAGGAAGTGCCCACATGTAAGCATCAGAGAGCTAGTCTTCTCCAGCCTCGGGATGAAGCTATTCTTCCCAACACAGAAATCACACTGGACACTGCACTATATGGATGCTGAGAATCTTGCCATTGGCATGTGTCCTTCCTCTCTTTGACCACCAGAAGGCACAGACCCAAATCCAGGCTTATCACACTCAAGTGTGTAGGACGATGCATTTTTTTAAATTTTTAATTGAAGTATAGTTGACATACAATATTGTATTAGTTTCAGGTATACAACATAGTGATTTGAC
>NC_138380.1:64776262-64807694 GCF_054177405.1 Leptonychotes weddellii | reverse complement strand
CCCACCGCCCAACCTCTCACAACCACTGGTCTGTTCTCTGTATTTATGAGTCTGTTTCTGTTTTGTTTGTTCATTTGTTTTGTTTTGTTTTGTGGATTCCACAAATAAGTGAGATCATATGATATTTGTCTTTCTCTGTCCGACTTATTTCACTTTGCACTTACCCACTAGGTCCATCCATGTTGTCACAAGTGGCAAGATTTCGTTCTTTTTATGGCCGAATAATACTCCATTGTATATATGTACCATCTCTTCTTTATCAATTCATCTATCAATGGACGCTTAGGTTGCTTCCATATCTTGGCTATTGTAAATAATGCTGCAATAAACATAGGGGTGCACATATCTTTTTCAATTAGTGTTTTCATTCTTTGAGTAAATACTCAGAAGTAGAATTACTGGATCGTATGGTATTTCTATTTTTTAATTTTTGGAGAAACTCCATCCCATTTTCCACAGCGACTGCACCAATTTATATTCCCATCAACAGTGCAAGAGGCTTCCCTTTTCTCCACATCCTTGCCAACACTTGTTATATCTTGTCTCTCTGATAGTAGTCATTTCTGACTTGTGTGAGGTGGTATCTCATTGCATTTCCAAAATGACTAGTGACGTTGAGCAGATCATCTGTTGGCCATCTTGTATGTCTTCTTTGGAAAAATGTCTATTCAGGTTCTCTGTGCATTTTTTCTTAGATTTTTTTGGTGTTCATTTGTATGAACAGATAGATAGATAGATAGTATATACATATATATGATATTAACTCTTTATCAGATACGTCATTTGCAAATATCTTCTCCCATTCAGTAGGTCACCTTTCTGTTTTGTTCCTTCCCTGTGCAAGAGATTTTTAATTTGATGTAGTCACAAATGTTTATTTTTGGTTTTGTTTCCCTTGCCTGAGGAGAATGATCCAAAAAGTATTGCTAAGGCCGATGTTCAAGAGTTTACTGCCTATGTTTCCTTTTAGGAGTTTTATAGTTTCAGGTCTCACATTTAGGTATTTAATCCATTTTGAGTTTATTTTTGTGTATGGTATAAGAAAGTGGTCCAGTTTCATTCTTCTGCATGTGGCTGTCCAGTTTTCCCAGCACCATTTGTTGAAGAGTCTGTCCTTTTTCCATTGTATATTCTTGCCTTCTTTATTGAAGATTGATTGACCATATAGTTGCGGGTTTATTTCTGGGCTCTCTATTGTGTTCCATTGATCTATGTGTCTGTTTTTGTGCCAGTACCATACTATTTTGATTACTCTAGCTTTGTAGTAGATCTTGAAATCTGGGCTTGTGACACCTCCAGTTTTGTTCCTCTTCCTCAAAACTGCTTTGGCTGTTCAGAGTGCATAGGACTATGCATTTTGTATACAATCTAACCACTGGCTTTATTTTCCTACCCTTATTTTATTCCTTTCATCAGATTCCCCCACCAATTTATCTTATCTTCTTATATTCTGGGTATTTTTATAAGCTCCCTTAAATCTGATGGGGAACCAGATGAAGAATTAATCAGTTGGTAAGTAAATCTTCACAATGGGAGGGTGCTGAGATCCTGGAATCCTTGTGAGCAGCAGGGAAAGGAACTGGCAGCAAGAAAAAGAGCCACACGTTTTCTGTGGCCCAGAGCAGCACTGATCCACAGAGAAAGAACCAACGTGGCAAGGCCTTGTGAGTAGAAGCCCCATGGGAGGCGCTGTGAACTGGGAACTAGACCATGCGTAAGTGAGGGGAGGAGAGCCAAGGACCTGGACACCCCCAACCCCCAACTCTCCTGAACTGAGATGCAAGGTGAGGAAATAGGGAAAAGCTGCGCTGAGATGGGTTTCTGCTCCCGGTGAGACTTGAAACAAATAAATCTTACAAAAATAAGGAAAATTACACTTCTCACCCACGAGTTTGTGAACCAAATGTGAAACCCACTTTCCATAACAAAATGGGTTTGTGGTGCCTCGCAGAGGGCCAGAAACAGTCAAGTTAGCTATTCCTAAAATGCAGCCCGGACTCGGAGGGGGCTCCCCCGTGTGGCCTCTCAAGGCAAGTTTGCCCAGGGTCCCCAGATCCTCTCTCTCAGTAAAGGGGTGTGGATACTGTCTCATAAGTAAGTTTATGACTTCATTACAACCAGAATCCAGCCAAGAGAACATCTCACAAATACTTTACCTGTATTATTCCACAGGAAGATTTTCCACAATAAAAGGAGTGGAATTACTAATGTGACAGGAATAGATTTCAGAGGCAAGCAACAAGGAGTGCTAACAAAGTCTACTTACAAATAATCCCAGGAGAATGTAATTCGCAGGCACCTGGCGGCGGAGTTTCCCGCAGCAAGCAAGTACAATCAGTACAACAAAAAATGCCGGCCTGAGGATAATTTAAAGCCACGTGTTATTTGCTTCCAGTGATTATATCATATGATATAGGTAGATAAATAGATAGAGATAGATACGTTATTATTATGTTATCATCTGATACTAAGTATAAAGTAAACAAAAATATATGCAGATGATTACCTTTGCTTCTTTTTTTTTAGCTTTTAAAACTAACTTTGCTCATTGCCATCCATAGAACTTTTTAAATTTTATTTTGAAATAATTATAGATTGACAGGAAGTTGCAAAAAGAGAGGTCCCATGTATCCTTCACTCCGTTTCCTGCAGTGGTTACATCTTACATATATATAGGATAATACCAACACCATTAATTTGACATTGGTACAATGTGTGTGTAATGCTATGTCATAGACCTATGACACAAGTCTGTGTAGGTATGTGTAACCAGCACCACAATCAAGATTTGAAACTATCCCATCATTAAAACATCAACAAAGATCTCCCTCATGCCATCCCTTTATGGGAACACACAGACACACACATACCCTAGCTCCTACTAACCACTAATTTGCTTGTTTCTCATCTCTATAATTTTGTCATTTCCAGAATGTTATGCCTTTACTTAATTTTTAATAAAGAACCTCAATCAATAGCTGGTAGAAAAATCCAAGAATACTTACAAGATTGCATAGGTGAACCAGGCATTCATGAGCACCCAAGATTTTAAACCCGTCCTGATTAAAAAAAAATTAATATAGTTTTAAACAATAAATTGTTTAATGTAATACTTAAGTAGAAATAAAACAATTTCATGAGAAAGGGGTAAATCCTAAATGACTGACAGTGACAAATGAGGAGTGAAATAATGAAACCTAGAACTATACCTTGCTTCTTAAAATAGACTCATAAAAAGACAGTCATGTAAGTCAAATTTGTATGAATGTACATGTCCTGGTGACGTTTTTATTTTTAAAAAATACTGAGGTCTCTAGGTGTACAAAGCAAAAAAAAAATATCAACTTCTCATAAATTTGTTTTGTAAATAGAGATTTTCATAGGCTAAGTTTAAGCAGTGATGGATCATAGCCCCGAAATAGTTTCTGCATTTAACCGCGTTCCAAGTCTCCAAAGCCTCCATAATCTCCTTCTTCCTTCTTCCTTTTATCCACTTTTATCTGTGGAAATAGCTCAGGGGAAATAGAAAATGAAATAGTGCCCCAAATAAGAGTAAGACAAAAAGGTCTCGGCTTAGGAAGTTGAAGCAAAACCATAGAAATCTACCAACACCTTGGTCTAAGAGTTGCCTCAGAAACCACAAAGCTATAGAGATATCATATCCTATGGATGTTTAAGAGAAAACAGATAATGTTTAATGATCAGAATTAAGTCGAGTCGATTCAATAAGAATTAATGTGAACAACTTAATATTTAATTTACATCAGTAACAAAGACTTACCAGAAAATAAACAGGCTGACAATTGCCCCAGTGACCACCAGCTGAGCTGACAGAATCAGGAACACTTTGATAATGAAAGCTGAAGAGACAGAAACATTATTTTCATGACACAATATTCAAAACTAAAAATAGAAATGTAATTATTTATTTTTGATACTTAACAGAAAGAATATTTCCTCTGACTTTTTGAGGAGGGGAAAAGGAGCACTAGTTTAGGCTCAGCAGATGGAATAACCACAGAGATCCAGCTCTGCAGACCTTGTGGAAAGTATCCCGTTCGGATTGTTACAAGTGTTTTCCTGGAGATCTGAGGATTTATCTGTGGAAGGCCCAAAATCTAAAAGACAAACAGAAATTTAATTCCTTATTATGCACACCCCATCCTCCTTAGGACTAAAAGTGACCTGAAAGTCCCTGGCTGTCACAGGCCATCATTAGGGGTCCGGGTCCACCCGCGGAAGAAATGGAGCACAGGTAGAGAGGGCAGCTAGCCCTCAGAGACAGATGCGGGCTCCCAGGTGTTCACAGAGCCTTCCCACCACTTCTCTCGCCAGCCTGCCTCCCTTTAGCAATTCCCTTCCCTTCGACTTGAGCAGAAACTGGATAACATGAGGAATCATAAGAGCACGGAGGTCCCAGCGGCATGCCAAAGCTGAGTGCAGAGGATGTCAGTGTCTCTTTTTGCTTCCTTCCTCCTGCACAGCTCTTCCCGGAACCCTCTGAATATGGTGCTGAATATGATGACAGTGAGCTGTTTGGTAGCTTTGTCTCAATTTTAAAAGAAAAAAAAAATTCTGCTTAGAGATGACTGGCAGGGTTGTCAACTGTGTCCTTTGGCTAGGTGGTGTTGATGCGTTGGAAGGGTGACAACAAAGAAATGGGATTGAGCTATCTTAATCAAAATACCAGAACATATGTGCCCCAGTGGGGCCTGCCTACGTTAAAATATTCATGTAGTCAACATTTATTGCACATCTACTATATATCAGAGACTGTGAGGGAATAAATATTAGATGTGGCCCAGCCTTATAAGACTAGACTAGACGTAAGATCGCTAGAATAGAATTGACAGTCCAGAAATAATCCCTTACATTTATGGCCAACTGATTTTTAACAAATGTGCTAGAACAATTCAAGGGAGAAAGAATAGTCTTTTCAAAAAAAGGTGCTGGGACAACTGGACATATACATATCAAAGGATGAATTTGGATCCTTTCCTCATGTCATACACAAAAACTAATTATTAGTTTAAAATGGATCATAAACATAAACATAAAAAACAAAACTCTTGGGGTGCCTGGGTGGCTCATCTTAAAGTATCCAACTCTTGGTCTCAGCTCAGGTCATGATCTCAGGGTCTTGAGATCACGCCCCACATCGGGGCTCCTCGCTCAGCAGGAAATCTGCTGCCCCTCTCCCTCTGCCCTTCCCTCCCTCCCCACCTCGCGCTCGCTCTCTTTCTAAAATAAATAAATCTTTAAAAAAAAAGAAAGCTCTTGGAAGAAAGCGTAGATGCAAATCTTTGTGAGCAGGAATCAGGCAATAAATGTTTTAGATATGACACCTAAAGCATAAGCAAAGAAAGAAAAGAACAAATTGGATTTCATCAAAAGTAAAAGCTTTGTGCTTCAAATGACACCATCAGAAAGTGAAAGAAAACCCCAAACTGGGAGAAAATATTTGCAAATCATGTATCTGATACGGGACTTGTACCTAGAATACACAAAGAACTCTCACGATTGAATAACAGGAAGATAAATAATTAAAAATGGACAGAGCTTGGGTGCCTGGGTGGCTCAGTCGGTTGGGCGACTGCCTTCGGCTCAGGTCATGATCCTGGAGTCCCGGGATCGAGTCCCGCATCGGGCTCCCTGCTCGGCGGGGAGCCTGCTTCGCCCTCTGACCCTCCCCCCTCTCATGTGCTCTCTCTCTCTCATTCCCTCTCTCAAATAAATAAAATCTTAAAAAAAAAAAAAAATGGACAGAGCTTGTGTAGTGCCCCCCCCAACTGACACTGGGCTTGGCCACATGACTTGTGTTGGCCAATGAGACATCAGCATGCGTGAAGCCAGGAAAGGCTTGACAAACTTCTTGGCACAATGGGGCTTGTCTACCTGGTACTTGGGACCCAACTCCCAAGTGATGAGAAACTCAAGTCATAAAGAGAGAGCCAACAACCAACAGCAACTTCGAGCCATGTCAAGGAGTCGGAATGGCCACTCAGCCTCAGCTGCCATCTGATTACAACTGCATTAGGACCCCAATTCAAGACCAGCACAAGAACCACCCAACTGAATCCAGTCAACCCACGGACTCATGAGAGATAATAAAATGGTTGCTGTTTTTTAAAAAGTGGGCAAAGGATTTGTATAAATATTTCTTCAAAAAAGATATTCAAATGCCCAATAAGTTTGTGAAAAGATGCTCAACATCATTAGTCACTAGGGAAATACAAATCAAAACTACAGTGAGATACCACCTCACATACACTAGAATGGCTATTATAAGAAAGACAGACAATAACAAGTGTTGACAAGGACGTGGAGAAACAGAACCCCTCATACATTGTTAGTTGGAATGGAAAATGGTGCAGCCACTATGTTTAACATTCCTCAGAATGTTTATATTTAACATATAAACCAGCAATTCCTAGGTATCTACTGCCCAAAAGAAATGAAGACGTATGTCTACACAAAAACTCAAATATGAATATTGATCACAGCATTATTCCTAATAACCAAAAAGTGGAAACAGCCCAAATGTCTGTCAACTGAAGAATAAATAAACAAAATGTGTTCTAATGAGGCGATGGAATACTATATGAGCATAAAGAAGGAATGAAGTTTGGACACATACTACAACACGGTGAACCTTGAACATAATGCTAAGTCTAAATAAAAGAAGGCAATCGCAAAAGATCACATATCATATGGTTCCATTGATATGAAATATCCAGAATACACCAATTCATAGAGACAGAAAGTTAGTGGTTTTCAGAGGCCAGGGGGGAGGATGGGATGGGGAGTGACCGCCAATGGGTATGGGTTTCTTTTTGTGGTGACGATTGCACAACTCTGTAAATATACTAAAAATCATTGAATTGTACACTTAAAAGGGGTGAGTTTTATGATATGTAAATTGTATAAAGCTGCTTCAGATAATGATAGCCCCCCAGTCCCATAGCTTTTCATCCATTACCCTGCTATACTTTTCCTTTGTTTCCATAAGACTTTCATCTTTTTGCATACCATATTAATTTTTTTTAAGTGGGAGAGGACCCAGCCTCTGCCCAGGAGAGACAGACGCAAATAACTAACTCTAACAGTGGTGGGGAGGCCTTCAACCTGATTTCCTCATGTGTTAAATGACACTACAATGCTTTCACTTACAGGGTTGTTGTAAGGACTAAATGCAAAACTCTTCCTCTCGCACAACGCCCGGTGCTGAAGGACTGGCACCAGGGGCAGAAGTGGCTCATGTGGTGCCATCCATCCTCCCTGGCTTCCTCACCACCCAACCCCAATCTGGTTAAAGAGGACAATGGGCCCAACCAAAAAAACTACAGATGGAGGTGGCCATGGGATCCTGGTAGGGTCAATGACGAGCAAGTGGAAATTCTTGGGTGTGGTTTCTAGGAAAGCCTCTGAAAAGAAGTCAGATTTGGCTTACTCTCGGGCATCTGTCCATGAATAGCACCTCTTGGAGCTGTCGAGGCAGCAGACCAGGTTTAGCCTTTCTTTGCCTTTGCCTTTCCCTACCTGGAAGGCTAGGGCTCCAAAAGGCATCTTTCCAGCCACAAGATGGGAAGTGAGGGCCACAAGGAGACAGCAGTGGGGTTCAAAGCTCACAGTCCACCTTTAAGTTGTCCAGGCCCTAAGAGGGTCTAAGGATGACAGAGTGGTCACTCGGGACCGGTAGCATTTGCCTTGAACTGCATAGTTCATGAAAGAAAAAAGACGTTTATTGAAGCCACAGATTTTTAGGTTTCTATTGCTCACAGCTGAATGTATTTCCCATACAGCATTAATATCTAGGGGGCATTGAATTAATATGCTTTAGAACTAAAGCCAGTATAATGGGGCACCTGGGTGGCTCAGTTGGTTAAGCAACTGCCTTCAGCTCAGGTCATGATCCCGGAGTCCCGGGATCGAGTCCCGCGTCGGGCTCCCTGCTCGACAGGGAGTCTGCTTCTCCCTCTGACCCTCCCCCCTCTCATGTACTCTCTCTCTCTCATTCTCGCTCTCTCAAATAAATAAATAAATCTTTAAAAAAAAAAAAAACTAAAGCCAGTATCATAGCATCCCCTTGTAGGGAGGTGAGAACATTCTACAGTCGGTGGGTAATTCATATTTCCCCAGGGAACCACACATTATTTACCATAATATATTCATTATGAATTTCTGAATACCCTGGACAACTAAGGGACCACCTACTACAGCAGCCCTACATCATGTTTCATGGTAAAGCGTAACTGGGAAAAACTAAAGGCAAAGTTAAAGCTTCTAACAATCCACTCTGGGAAAGCATTTTGAGAGAACACTTGCTTTTCTCTTCCAAAAAGGTAATTTTATGCTCACCTCTGCGGACCGATGAATCTGAGAATGGATTGGCTAAATTACTGCTGTCATTTGGGGTGGTCTCATCGGAAATTTGTACCACATAGCTATCCGCTCGCTCTTTCGTCTTTGAATGTGGATTCCTGCGAGTTTTTTGTGGCTCAGAAGGTGAAGTTGTGTCGGACTGACCGGACTTGATCTGGACATTACTATCTGCTGCCTTCCGAACTAGATGCTGATGATCTCCAGAACTAAGGTCTATTGGTTCACTGACCTCTAAGTCCATTTTCCTGGAGGAGGAGAATTGTTATTCAAGTCCTTGTGCTCATACCACTACAATTTTAGCATCCTTATAACATTCAAATGAGTTTTTTATTTTTTTTTTAATTAAAAAAATTTTTTTAAGTTTTTTAGTAGGCTCTACGCCCAACATGGGGCTTGAACTCACAACCCCTAGATCAGGAGTCACATGCTGTACCCGCTGAGCCAGCCAGGCACCCCTCAAACGATGTTTTCTTAATTTTAACTCCCGTAGCTCAGGACTTACCAAGCCAGTACTTAACAAATATTTATTGGGTGAGTGATGAACCAATACTTTTAAGATGAGGCCTAGAGAGTAAAGTAACTTGCATTTTATAATGAAATGAATATGTTTATAAATTCATCTGCAAGGAGTTCATAAACTCCCTCTTATGTGCCAGGTGTGGAGCTCCCCTCATCACCTCTGCCCTCAAAGTGCTTATATTTTGGAGGAGAAGATAATCAAACAAGCAATAACATGAAAGCCAAATTAAGCAGGGTCAGGAACGATGGAAGATGATAACGAGAGCCCCTCATAACGTCTGGAGGAACATGCAGGAAGTAGAAGAGGTTGTCACAAGCTCCCAGAGAAAAGGAAGTTTCAGCCAAGGCTGAAAGATGAGTAGGAGGAAGAGGTGGGGAAAGGTTTTCCAAGGCAGGGGAGTCAGCCTGGACCAGAATGGGAAGAAGCAGAGAGGGCAGGTTCTGGAGTAGAATGAGGTTAGACAGAGGGCCAGTTAGGGCAGGTCAGTGAGGGACCGGCAAGCAAATTCATCCTGAAGGCCATGACCACGGTAGGCAGAATGAATGGCCCCCCAAAGATGTCCACACCCTAATCTCTGCGACTTGTGAATGCCCCTCACATGGCAAAGGGAACATTGCCGATGTGATGAAGCTAAGGACTCTGAAGTGGGAATAGGATCCTGGATTCTCTGGGTGGGCCCAACTGAATCATAAGCATCCTTATGATCATACTTATAAGAGGGAGACAGGAGGACCAGAGTCACGGAAGGAGAGATGACAATAGGAGCAGAGGTCCCAGTGACAGAGTTGCTGTCTCTGATGACGGAGGAAGGGGCCATGAGCTGAGGAATGCAGGAGGCCTCTGCAAATTGGAAAAGGCAAGGATATGTATTCTCCCCTAGCACCTCCAAATCCTAGTGCTGGCACTTTGATTTTAGGCCAGGGAGACTGATTTGGGACTTCTGACCTGCAGAACTGTAAGAATAGATTTGTATTGCTTTAAGTCATTATGTCTGTAGTAATTTGTTACAGCCATAGGTAACTGATACAATGTGGAATTACTGAAGGTACTCCAGTAGGGGACCAGGGGATCTAACTAGAAAGACTGCACTAGGGCGCCTGCGCGGCTCAGGTGGTTAAGCGTCTGCCTTCGGCTCAGGTCATGATCCCGGGGTCCTGGGATCGAGCCCCGCATCAGGCTCCCTGCTCGGCGGGGGGCCTGCTTCTCCCTCTGCCTGCCCCCCTGCTTGTGCTCTCTCCTTCCCTCTCTCTCTGTCTCTCATGAAGAAATAAATAAAACCTTAAAAAAAAAAGACTGCACTAGGCGCAGTATGGAGAAAGGGCCAGAATAAGCAAAAGCGGAAGCAAAGAGACCAGAAACCCGGGTAAGAGTCTACGGTGACTCTGGCACAGTGCTTTGGAGCAGAGCCCAGTTCTTAGAAAACCAGTACGAAATGAACCAAAAATGGCAAAGAAAAGCCCCCTGTTAGCTTCACGGGGACATGAAGACTCAGACAAGCCCCTGTTGCTGACCTGCTTCCCCACAGAAGATTGCTGAGAGGACCAGGGCTTGGTCAAACCATACCCCACTCGGGAATGGCATAAAAAGAAGGTCTGAACAGAACACCACGCTCTTGGAGAGGCAGACTCCATTTTACAAAGATGTCCTTCTCAAATTAACCTCTAAATTTTGCAAAATTCACTGGGATTTTTTTTTCAGTACTTGAAAACATAACTCTAAAGTTCATCAGAAAGAGTAAATATATGAGAATAATCAAGAAGAAAATTGAAAGAGAAGGAGCTGGGGAGTACTGATTTACCTTATTAGAAACCAAAATACCATGAAGCTACAGGATTAAAAGTATGGTTGTAGCACGTCAATAGATAAATGGATGGATGGGATGGAAGAAATGTAAGAAATAGACCCATGTGTATGAGAATTTAAGATTTGATAAAGGGAGGTGCCTGGGTGGCTCAATCGGTGAGGTGTCCGACTCCTGATTTCGGCTCAGGTCAAGATCTCAGGGTCATGAGATTGAGCCCCACGTCAGGCTCTGCACTCAGAGGGGAGTCTGCTTGAGCTTCTCTCTTTCTCTCCCTCTGCTCCCCCACCCCCGCACTCACTCTCTGTCTCTGTCTCAAATAAATAATCTTTAAAAAAATTTTTTATAAAGGTGGCATTTCCAATTATTGTCCCATAGTGTTGGAACAAGTAGCTATGCTTAGAAAACAAAGTTCAATAACTATTTCACATCTTTTACAAAAATGCATTCCAGATGAATTAAAGATATTATCATAAATAATAATAGCCATAGATACTCTACAAGAAAATATCAACAATTATTTTTGTAAGCCTTTGTAAGAATGCTTGGAAATGCTTGCCAGATGTGTACAAAAAGCACTTTTAATATCATTACAAAATATACCAATAACTCTGAAATGCAAATTTGTGAAAATAAAACTTGCAATATTTATTATACTGTAAGAAGCTTTTAACAAGGAAAAGATGAGCAACTCTTTAGAAAGATGAAAAAAGAATATAAATAGGCAATTCATAAGGGAACTTTAAGTGCTCAATAAACTTAGGAGATAATACCTCACAAATATCCATGCAATAAAAACAATTGTGTACTTTTTTTCCCCAAAAAAACTAAAAAGCTAATTCTCAGAGTTGCAAGGGTGTAGAGAAATGGATAACCTAGGGCCACATTCCGACTTGTGGGGGTCCTACATAGATTCGCCTTTGGGGATCCCGTCTCTATAAAAAAAATATTTACATGTGCATTTTTTGGCTGCACTGGAATGAAAAAAATACAATCCAGGCTGGATTCATTGTACACTATTCATTATTATTATATTCACTTTTTTTCTACTGATTTTAAAAGAAACTGAAATATTTTCATGACCCTTAAAAGTACGTTGGGCCCTAGGCAATGTGCCTACTGTGCCTGGGGGCTAAGTCAGCCCTGAGAAAACCTCAAGCAGTTGGCAGGTGTGTAAACCTTTCTTTCATCAGTAATTTGGCAGCATCAGATTCAAAATGTGCATCACTTTACGCCCAACAATTACATTTTCAGGAACTTGCCCCATAAAAATACCCACACAAATAGGCAATGAGACATATATATAAGGAAGCTCATTACATTATTCACTGTAACTGCAAAAAAAATTTCAAACAGACTAAATATCAATCATTAAGGAATGGTTAAATTGATTTTGGCAAAGAAAAGTTCAATATATATATATATGGATTCATGTCAGAAGTTCACTCCAACACACTTTTGAATAATAAAAGCTAGAGAATAATAAGTAGTAGGATCACACTCATGTTTTATACACCGCACACGTACGCATTTTCAGAGGCTGAAGAGATATAGGACAAACCGTTAACGTGGGTATCCCTAACACTGCAGAGCTGGGGAGCATACTCTGAGTTGTATGAATTTTTATAATGAGCATTTATTATTTATATTAAAGAAGATATTTACATTTTGAAGAGAAAAAGAAATATTTCTCTTTTTGGTAAAATCTGGAGCTCCTCTGAGGGGAACTGTCCTCACACGCAGCTGAGGAGCCCCGCAAGATGCCAGAATACCCAAGTTGGTCTCCTCCCCGGCGGTCCTGCAAATCAGAAGGGGGAGAGGCAGCGAGAGAGTTTCAAAGCACTCGGTACGAAAAACAAACAAAAATCAACGGCAGCTGAGCTTTCCTCCTGAAACTACAGTAGGCTGGTGCCTTAATCATACAATGAGGCATTCACCTGGTCTCAGAATGCTTCCCTGGCTCAGGAGCCAGCGGTCATCCGAAGGGCAG
Organism: Leptonychotes weddellii; assembly: GCF_054177405.1. Classification (NCBI taxonomy): domain Eukaryota; kingdom Metazoa; phylum Chordata; class Mammalia; order Carnivora; family Phocidae; genus Leptonychotes; species Leptonychotes weddellii. The sequence goes on along the minus strand of NC_138380.1, from coordinate 64,795,001 downwards.
GCAGGCCCTGGGGCTAAGAGGGAAGTTCTGCGTGACAGTTGGGGGAGTGGCAGTTGGAGCTCGGGGTGGGCTAGGCATCCTGCTGCTTCCAGAAGACAGGGCGTCATCACCTTCTCCCAAGCAGGAGGAAGACCCCCACGATTATTTCAAATAAGGAAGATTTGTTTATGACAAAGTAAGCACTGGTTTTTCTGGGGGATGATAACGCGCCCCGCCCCCCCATGATATAGGGAGATGCCTTCCCGGGGCGGCAGGCCAGTGAGGAGCCGGGGAAGCCCGATTCGGGCTGTTGGGTGAGAGAAGTCAGATGACGAGGTAGGAGGGCAGCAAGGAGAGGCATGGGAGCAGACACTTGTCCTGAATGGAGAGTGTTGCTGAGAACAGGCTGACTGACCTATTAACCCACTCACTACACTGCTCATCAGTGCGTGCCTACTGTGTGCGGGGCATGGAAGAAACCCAAAGAGGAAAAAAGCAAGCTTCCTGTTCTCAGCACTCTCACTGTCCTGTGGAGGCGACGTGGGTGCAAAGGTACACCGTGAGGTCGAGGAGGGAAGAGTCAGAGCGAGGAAGGAGTCGAGTGAGAGCAGAGTCGGAGAATGGAGTTGTGTCTTGAGCTGATTCTGGAGAGGACAGGGTGGGGTTTGAAGTGCTGGGAGGGAGCACATTCCAGGCAAAGGGAACACCCTGAGCACAGGGCACGGGGCTGGGAGCCGTGGGACACCCGCACAACAGAGTAATCGCGTCAGGTTCTAACACGGAAGGTATGTCCACAGACGGAGATGGACATGATGAAGCCCCTCCTGAGGATGAAAAAGGGGACGGTCAGCAAGCTCATCTGCCTGGGCTCCCCCCTCGTGCACCTGCCCCCACTTTCATGGGTCTCACTCACCCTCTGTCCCGACCACAATCTCTCTCCCTAGTTTGAAGTCAGTAGACAATTTGAGTTAATTAACGTTTTCCCAAAATTGCATGTCAGGAGGGTATAATCAGTGACTTGACTATGATCAAAAAAATGCTTCCTCCTCCTCCTCCTCTCTAACTGGCCTCAGAATCAACCTCAATCAGGCACTTACCGAATGTAGACGTTGTTTACAACCTCACCCGCACTAACTCACCGACTCCTCACCTCGACCCTGTGAGGTGCGTGCTCTTGTCATCCTGGTCGGCCCGGTCAGGAAGCGGGGACACGGGCTCTGCCCCGGAGCTGCACAGGACAAGGGCATGAGTGCTCAAGGAGTCCCACGCTGCCCATATCCACCAGGACACAAAATGGGATGAACAGTACTCTCTTTGAAACCAGACTGTGATATGTTCTATGCATCTGCTCTCCCCTTTTTTTTTTAATTTTAAGAGTTTTGATTAATGAACCATGCAACACCTAAATCATGCAAATTAGCCTGCATGGCAGCACTGATAATCTCCTGGGGAATTCAGCTCTTTCCCTTGGTGTTAATTTGAAGACCCTAGGGGGTATTTATTCCTGTCTTCACAGCACACACTTGCTCTATCACCCACCCACGCACACACACACACACAGTGAGCAGAATTTCCTCAATTTTCTCAGGTATCCCCACAGGCACAGATTGTCTCTGTCTCTGTGTGCAGTTGAACCCTTCCCCTGCGTCCAGGCTGGTCTCTCTCTCTGTCTTTGTTTCAGTCTGAGATCTCTCCCTGGCACCTGGGCACCAGGGAGCCCAGCCTGGCCAGTTGTGGCTCATGCTCTTCCTGAGGCCCCAGCAAGGGAGCAGGGGATTGGGTCACTGACTTCATTGAGTTGCCTTCCTGAGTTCTGTCCTCACATCCATTTCCCTCACCTCCTGACTTGCCCCTCCACCCCTGGCCCCATCACCTTCTCTGCCTAGCAGCCCTGTCTGTCCCCATGGCACACCACTCTGTTACACCCTAGTGTGGTCTGCACAGGACTTGCAGCTTTGCTTAGAGAAGACCCACTTACTGACTTAAAACTATGAGCCAAGTTTAAGAACAGATCAAATCTTCACACAGCCCTGAGGTGGGCAATACCGTCCTCATTTTACAGACGATGACCCGAGCTACATGTGGAGGCCCGGCTGCCAGTCCTTGAATGAGACCCGAGCCACCATACACTGCTCTCTCCAGCTGGGAGAGGATTTCTAAGGCTGAAAACCTGCCAGTGTTTCCCTTTTCCCATTTGTGATATTTTCTTTCTTCCTTTTTTTTAAATAAAAGGAACACATGATGTGGTGAAAAAAATTCAAACAATACAAAATGAAAAGTGAAAAGTCTTCCTCACCGATTCTGTTACCATCAGTTGACAACAGTTTTCTGTCTAAAGGACTAAAACAAGTATTCATCACACACATACAGCTTTTATATTTCCATAAAGTGATCGTATTTTATACATTGTTCTGTAAATTGCTTTCTTTCCTTTATCTTTTCATTTCTGCATGCAGAAGAGCCTCAAATAGTTTCCTGTGTCACTCGGGATGTAATCCAAAGTCTTTACTTTGGCCAACATAATCTTGACGAAAAACTTGACAAAGATATTACAAGAAAGGAAAATTATAAGCCCATCTTACTCATGAACACATGCAAAAATCTGAAAAATATTAGTAAACCAAATCCAGCAATATGGGAAAAGGATAGTAAATCACAGCCAAGTTGGGTTCATTCCAGGAGTTGCAATGTTAATTTAACATTCAGAAGAATATCCACATAATGAACACATTAACAGATAAGTATTATGATCATCTCATAGAGAAAACCATTTGATAAAATTGTACACATTTGTGATGAAAACAGAAATCGAAGGGAAATTTCTTAACCTGACAAAGGGAATCTACGAAATCTACGGTGTCAGAAGTCAGGTATAGTGGTAAGGGGCAAGTAGGGGCTTTTGTGGTAGTAATGTTCTATTTCTTGACTTGGTAGTTGGAGTTACTTTGTGATAAAAGGGGTAAAAGTGGCCTTCTTCCTGATGATCTCAGAAGGGTGAAGGGTGTGACCACAAGCTGCAGGAGCTGACAAAAACAGGAGATGGAGATGGGGGCCGAGGAGGAATGGAGGAAACAGGGTGTTGGGTGTTCATACATGTGGATGTTGACCCACCCCAGGACAGTGTCCTATGATGGAGACGAAGCTGGTGAGCCACGGGTCAAGGTTCTCAGTGAATGAGAGGGAGTAATTTGTGGATGAAGTGCAAAGAGAAGTATACACTGGGAGATGGAGACATGCATTAGGGGGCATGAAATTCACCACCTAGATGCCCTTCACAGAGTGCATGGTTCTAAAACGAGACAACAGTCCTTATCTATTTTCCTCAATCACTTTTACGGTTGGTCTTAATCCCCATACAGGTCCTGGAAAGTAGTTAATATTTTGTTCTACTATTGGGGAAACGTAGACTCAGAACAAGAATGCCTGAGCCGCAGCCCAGGCACCAGGGCTCTTTGAGGGCCTTCGAATGTGGTGTCAGAGCAGAGGTTGTGTCGGCCTGAGGTCCAAATCACGGTCCCTCTGTTAATCATCAGTTAACAGTAAAACAGGGATAGTAACTCCTTTCAGGGTTGTCATAAGCACTATATGAGATTTTGTGACATCGTAGGCGTTCAATACAAGTTTTCTTTCTTTCCCTGGGCCATGCCACCAGCATATGCATTGAGATGTCTCCAGGTGTATCAAGTCTAGAAAACCCAGGATCCTGAAAACAGGTACCTACCACTACACTATGAAGTGAGGCTGAAAAGCAGAGACCCTTTTCCCTGGTGAGGCCCGTTCTAATTAGCGACATTAATAAGAGGGGAACTGGCTTGTCATAATGCTCTTGTCTGGGCCAAACCAGTTGTTTGCCTTTCCACTCTCATGCTCACTGGCGTGCTGATCAGAGGCTACAGGACCTGTGATAACATCATCATCCAACAGCTTAGGAACGTGTGATTGACATTGTAGGCTTTAAAATGTGCTTCTAGGGCGCCTGGGTGGCTCAGATGGTTGAGCGTCTGCCTTCGGCTCAGGTCGTGATCCCAGGGTCCTGGGATCGAGTCCCGCATCAGGCTCTCTGCTCCTTGGGAGCCTGCTTCTCACTCTGCCTCTCTCTCTCTCTGTCTCTCATGAATAAATAAATAAAAATCTTTAAAAAAATAAAAAATAAATAAAAAAATAAAAATAAAATGTGCTTCTACTCCTAATGCATAAATGTCCATGGATACAACCCATATAAATAAAAGCATTTGGGGTTCTAAATTATAATTTTTAGGACTGTAAAGGCGTCCTCGGCCAGAGTGTCAGATTAGCAAATAAAAATACAGCACACCTAGTTAAATCCGAATTTCAGATAAACAACGAACACTGCATGGGATACACGCATATCAAAATATTATTCGTTGCTTGTCTGAAATTCAAATTTAATTTGGTGTTCTGCATTCTACCTGCCAATCCCAGGCCTAAAGCCAAAAAGTTTGCCAACATCTTTCGCCAGAAGGCGATCGAGGCCCGAACTACAGTCCACTTCCAGAAGTCCCGGGTGGGCACTTCCGGTCGCGGGGGGTGGAGCCAGCGCGGCGCAGGCCCCACCCATCGCCGGAAGCCTTCCAGGCCAGGCCCCGCCCCCGAGCCCGCCTCCCGGCGCTGTGGGCTGCCCGAGGCTGGTACTGGTCGCAGAGCGGGTGGAACCGCCTTCCTGCCTCCAGGGGGCAGCGGCCTCCCTCGGGTCCCTGCGTGGACAGCTCGGCGCCCGCGCCGCTCTTCCTGTCGCTGGGAGTGGCGGGCCGACCAGCGGGCGGCCCGGGCCGGCGGTCGCCATTCCCGTGTCGCTGCGCCCGCGGGGGCCGCCCGAGCCCGCCACGATGCCACTGGGCCTGAAGCCCACCTGCAGCGTCTGCAAGACCACCTCGTCCTCCATGTGGAAGAAGGGCCCGCAGGGCGAGATCCTCTGCCACCACTGCACGGGCCGGGGCGGCGCGGGCGGCGGGGGCGCCGGCTCCGGGGCGGCTGGCGGGACGGGGGGCAGCAGCGGCGGTGGCGGCTTCGGCGCGGCGACCTTCGCCAGCACCTCGGCCGCCCCTCCGCAGAGCAACGGGGGCGGGGGCGGCAAGCAGGTGAGCTCTTCCGGCGCCTCCCGCCCGCGGAGGCCGACCGGGCGTGGGGTGGGCGGAGGCCGGCGGGGCCGGGGAGGGGGCGCGCGCGTGGGCCTTCCCGGATCGCGGTGGCCGTGCTAGAGAGGGCCGCCCGCTCCCGCCCCACGATGAGATCGTCACTGACTTGGCCCATTCTAAGCACCTTTGGTATTGTGAGAAATTGAAAATGTAAAGAAGCAAGACAATTTAAAACCCTTCAGAAATCCCCCTCACTGTAGTAACATTTGCGGTAGTAACCAGACATCTCAATACACACACGTAAACGGGGTCATGCTGCTGGACCTACTTTCCCTGTTCAAGGTTATTTTATTATTATGTCATGTTATTAAGTAAGATTATGTCATTGTTTTAAATGGCAGCATAAGTATTCCATTGTAGGGAAGTGCCACACCCAGCCCGCTCCCCGGGGTCGGAGAGTTGAGTTGTTAAGGGATGTTCTCCACGACAAACAGCAAACGAATAGTTCTTGCCTTGGCCGAGACTTACTCGTGCACGTCCCCCAGTGCCCTATTGTACGTACTTCACACCTTTTTGGAGGCTCTGGAGATGCTTGTCTAGGGCCCTCCCTGTTTTAATTAGCCCAGTTCTTGTGATTACCCAGGGTAAAAAGCCACATTCTTACTTAATTTTTTAAAAGTCAGCATAAAGTGCATACTCTGAAGTCCTTGTAAGATGGTTGTATCGGGACAGCAATCTTTCTACAATTTTATTTCTTTATCTTTTTTTGTTCTTCAATTGTTTATGTAACAGAGTAAGCAGGAAATTCACAGGAGGTCTGCTCGGCTCAGAAACACTAAATACAAATCGGCTCCAGCTGCTGAAAAGAAAGTTTCCACTAAAGGAAAAGGGAGAAGACATATTTTTAAATTAAAAAATGTAAGATGATTGTGGACGTGTCTTTTACAGTAATGGCATCGTGTGTGTAGTGTGTCCTGTCAGTGCCTTCATTTCTCATCTGAACTTTGCTCTTCCGAGCCTTTCTGCAGTATTCTGGGGAGTGGTCCGCACTTCTTAAAAGGAAGTGAGCTCTGTTGCAGGAGGCTTACTGTTTATAGTTAATAATATCCTTTTTCTCTTCTTTTAGCTTTTAATTTTTTCCACTGGGAAATATAAAATATGAGTGTAAAAGAAACGTAAACCTTGAATGCATTTGATTGGGCCCTCCATGCAAGGAGGAGTTGGGATTATGGTTCTTGATATGGTCAGATATATTAGGGGGAAAAATTTTTTTTTATTCTTTAAAGATCTAAGTAAATAATACTGGAACTCATTCATTTCCATATTTGTTTGTTATTACAGCCCCATAAAAAGTATCTTACTGATTTATGGTGATCAATTTGATGAATGTGAATCAAAAATTTTGCTAAGCCTTTCTTCTGCTGCTGTAAGAAACTAGATGGTTGAAAGACTTATGCTGGGGGTAGTTGAAAGAACCTTTTGTTGCAGTAAATTCTCAGTATTTTTGTAAACACAAGGCGAAAATGGTCATCCACAATGGACAGTGCGTTGTAGACTACTTTTTTAAACCTCAGTATGGTGTTCTTTCCTTTTAGAACAGGAATGCTTCCCTTACCAGTGAAGGCATTTCTGAAATTGGGCGTATTCATTTGTGAAACACAGAGTGGCCCTGTAGTAAATTCTTGTGCCGCTTGCAGATCCTTACTCAGAATACTTGACTAATTGATTTAAGACTTTTATAATTTAGTTTTCTTAAAATGAGGCACCCGTTGACAAAGCACGTTAAGTAAATGTGCATGTGATTATAGTTTTATCACTTACACGTTTTCCTCTTCTGTGTGGTAGAATATGCTCTGCAATTATTTCAGTATCTATTTCTCTAGCAACCCCTCTCTTCAAGGATGGTACCAAGACACACTTGGGGAGGCCTGGTTTTTGTGTTGTGGCATATAAGCGTGTTCTACGGCTTAAGAAGGGGATGCAGTAATGGCTGGGTGGTGGCAAATGACTAAGCACTCCAAGGAAGTTTCTGGAACCTTAGTTCAGCCTTGCTAGAAAATTACTTCTGATGACAAGTATCTCAGCTAGTTGCATAGTTAAGTTGAGATGGAAAATGTCTTCAAGGAGACACTTTTTCACATTGTGTTCACCTACACATATTTTTTTTTTTTTAAAGATTTTATTTATTTATTTGACAGAGAAAGACACAGCGAGAGAGGGAACACAAGCAGGGGGAGTGGGAGAGGGAGAAGCAGGCCTCCTGCCGAGCAGGGAGCCCGATGTGGGGCTCGATCCCAGAACCCTGGGATCATGACCTGAGCCGAAGGCAGACACTTAACGTCTGAGCCACCCAGGCGCCCCACCTACACATTTTTTTTATTACTTCCTTTTTTTGTCGTGCCCAGGCCTTCAGAGCCAGGATATTGTTTATAACCAGAATGTTAATATGTAATAAAGCTTCGAGAGCAGTTGAGGTAGATCTCAGCAGCTTGTGCTTTAGTTCTCAGCAATTTTTAAGCTGATGGTAGCAGAAATAGCCACAGAAATATTCAGACTGTGCTTTGGCACAACATTCAGAAAATCATTTATCTTTTTATTGCACTTCTGGTCAACCAGCAACAGATTTAGTATTTCTTAAGTTACAGAACTCTAGTAGATGACTGGGAAAATGCCTGTCTATGCTACACACACATACACACTAGGAATGTGCTAATATTTTTACTTTTGTTTTTTTCTCCCCCTAGCCCATCAAAGCTCCTGAGTCCGTTTCCACTATAATCACTGCAGAATCAATCTTCTACAAGGTAAGCATCTGTAGGGTGCTTTGGGAAGGTTTGGGCCTGTCATAAGATACGCTGCCAAATGTTGGGTTAGTCCAAAGGCCTCTGCCCCTCTATATAATGTGTGATTGCTTTTTGTTCTTCTCTAAGCTAGTTTTTCCCGTAGGTGGCTGCTATAAAACATTTCATCCAGAGCTGAGGTAGGAGGGGTAGTTGCTTATTGAAACATGGTATTTTGGGGGCGCCCGTGTGGCTCATTCGTTAAGCGTCTGCCTTCGGCTCAGGTCACGATCCCAGGGTCCTGGGATTGAGCCCCACCTTGGGCTCCCTGCTCTGCGGGGAACCTGCTTCTCCCTCTCCTGCTCCCCCTGCTTGTGTTCCCTCTCTCACTGTGTCTCTCTCTGTCAAATAAATAAATAAAATCTTAAAAAAAAAAAAAAAAAGAAACATGGTATTTTTAAGTATTTGAAGTATCTTAAAATGCTAAAGTATAGTGTGGCGTCCTGAAAGGGTGAGCCACTCTAGTCACTCTGCTGGTCACTGTGGGAGGAGCACAGAGTGGGGACTTGGATGAGTAGAGGGAGTATAGACCTGATACCTAGTGGGTAGAGGAGGCACAGAGATTCTAAAATGCCTTTAAGCAGAAGTGAGAGGAATAAGGGCAGTGGTGGGGATTAACATCTACTAGAAGTAGATGGTGAGAGAGTGTCCAAAATGTTTTGATAAAAGAGTGAGGAAGTCAGTTTTCCTAGGGCCAAAGCCCACAGACACCTGCTTCTCCGGTGGGAGACATGACATACCGTTATTTTTGAACCAGAAGCCTTAGGAAAGCAGTTGCAACACAGAAACAGCCTCCAGAGCCTGGCGGGCCTGGCACAGGCAGCAGCCGTTACCTGCTGTTGATGATGTCTTGGAGGCTGAACTATCTTTTGGGGGGCAATGGCACGAGTTAGTGCTTCATACCTGACCCAAGTGGACCAAACACTGAAAAACTCAAGTATGATACTCTGTGTGTACCTTTTTTGTCGTTGTTAGCCCAGAATCTGTGTAGTCTAAAACAGCCTCTACACAGGCAAACACCGTTTCTGTATTTCCAGCATTTCACGCATTGTTAATAATAAATAAAGTAGCTAAATTTAGTATGCGCTTGCTGTGCATCAGGCCCTGAGGTGAGCACGTCACAGGCTTTACTTCACTCAGTCCACTCCATGAAGTGCTACTGTTATCCCCGTTTTATGGATGAGGACAGTGAAGCACAGCGAACTGCATGATCTCGTCAGAGATCCTATAGCCAACAAGTCATGGAGCGAGGCAGTGTGATGGCGGAGCTCAGCTCCTGGCCCCACCGGCAAATGACTGTGTGACTGGGCCGAGACCAAGCTCTCTGGTGTTTCCTCAACTAGAAAATAGGGATTGTAAATAGCAGCCACCTCAGTGGTTCAAGCGAGCTCATGTCTGTTAAGCACTCAGCAGAGTAAGCACTCAATGAATAGTAGAAATTGGCATCATCGTGTTTTCAGATGTGTGTATCACTCTCACAGCGGAACTCGCAGTTTACAGATTAAGTCCGGAAGCAACTGGCTGGGAGGCACCTGGTTGGCTCAGTCAGTAGGGCATGCACCTCTTGACATCGGCGTTGTGAGTTCAAGCCCATGTTGGGCATAGAGATTGCTTAAATAAATAAACTTAAAAAAAAAAAAAGCAACTGGTTTGGCTAAGGATTTAGTGTACTAATGATTTCCAGGCATGTCTCAACCAAAAGGCGAAAGGCCTTTGAACAGGTGTGGGACCTCTTATTACAAGTTATTACATTTTTTTTTTTAAGATTTTATTTATTGGGGCGCCTGGGTGGCTCAGCCGTTAAGCATCTGCCTTCGGCTCAGGTCATGGTCCCGGGGTCCTGGGATGGAGCCCTGCATCGGGCTCCCTGCTCGGCGTGGAGCCTGCTTCTCCCTCTCCCACTCCCCCTGCTTGTGTTCTCTCTCGCTGTGTCTCTTTCTGTCAAATAGATAAAATCTTTAAAAAAGAAAGATTTTATTTGACAGAGAGAGCACAAGCAGAGGGACAGAGAGGGAGAAGCAGGCTCCCCGCTGAGCGAGGAGCCCGATGTGGGACTCGATCCCAGGACCCTGGGATCATGACCTGGGCCAAAGGCAGCCGCTTAACAGACTGAGCCACCCAGGCGTCCCAGATTTTATTTCTTTATTTGAGAGAGAGAGAGCGTGTGCGTGCACATGCACACAGTGGGGAGCCCAATGCAGGGCTCTATCCCAAGACCCCAAGATCACTACCTGAGCCAAAGTCAGACGCTTAACTGCTTAACAGACTGAGCCACCCAGTCACCCCACAAATACCGTATTTCTTATTGCTGTCTGCCACCCCTGTTTGTTAGACAATAAGGACAAAGTGCAACAAAATATTCAGGTACGCTGCCGATACCCAGGATTGCAGAGGCTGCCCCTGCACGCAGCACCGGAGCGGGAGGACTTAAGAGGTCATTGCCGTCTGCTGAACTAGAGCCCAGATCAGGCATGCGAGAGGGAGCTGAGTGGGAGCCACTGGGTCTGATGGCCAGGAGTGTGGGCACCCAAGACCCCAAAGGGTTGAATGGCCTCCCTGTGGCAGAAGAGCCCCATGAACAGCTCTGCTTACTCCTAATCCGGTGTTCTTCAGTATATTGAGTTGACCCTTCTTTCTTTTCTGCCAGCAGCCCTGAAACCTCCCTGCAAATGAAGGAACTCCTTAGATTAAGTGCCTTAGTCATGGTTAGCGCTTTCTGTATATACATGCACAACACAACACCTGCTAATAATCACTTAAACACATGCCAGGTACTGCTCGCCGTTGGAATCAGGGGGAGGGGCAGAGGGAGAGAGAATCTCAAGTGGACTCGCCACTGAGTGCAGAGCCCGACGTGGGGCTCGATCTCACAACCATGATCACGATCATGATCTGAGCGGAAAGAAGAGTCCAGTGCTCAACCAGCTGAGCCACCCAGGTGCCCCTGGAATCTTTCAGTAAGACATTGTCTTTGCCTTGCAGTTCTATTTTCACACTATTATATATTTTGAGTTAATATTCATTTAGCATATATTTGAGTGTCTATGATAAGCAAAGCCCTGTTCTTTGTACAAAAAAATGAATTAATCATTTATAATTTGGGAATAATGATTCTGCGTGTGGACAAAGCAGACCATAAGTGCAAAGTATTTATATGACAAATAACTTAGAACGTTGAGTAGTGGCTCTGAGGACCAGCTGATGATGGATATGAACTAGCCAGTGGCAGATTGTGGCCCGCATTGACTCTGCCCGTCCGTAGTGATCCAGATGCTACCGTAGCCCTTAGACACACGGATGAAGGGTCCACCAGGAAAAGCTCCTTTCATAGCCCACTCACTGGAAGTATTTCTTCAGAATTATTTTTATGGTTGAGGGCACACCCCAGCACTTTACCTGCTGCCAAGGCCCTGTTTTGAGGGAAGCAGTGATAAATTGCACTTGGTTCCTGCAAGTCAAGGACACCTTCACCGGCTAAGAACCACACCCACCTAAGGGAGTGCTGAGTACCATAAAGATTTGGATCAGACATTATGGATGCTCAAGGGAGAAATTATTTCCTTTTGAAGACCTAGGGAAGGAGACATGCAACAGATGGCAGAGGCAGGGTCATAGGGAGGGCTCGACATGGACGTGACAGATGAGTTAGTTGACTGCGAAGTGGAGCAGGAATAAGACCGGAAGCCATGAATGCTGGAAACGCAGGTAATTGTCTTGTGGGAGGATAGCAGAGTGAATGGCACGGGACCCATCCCGGAGACTGGTTATGATCAGAGGAGTTTCTCATTTCTTTGGGTTGGAATGTGTGGTGTCCATTTTCTTTATGGATGGCCGAGGAGGGAGGAGTGTAGAGCGTATTCTCATCAGGTAAGCACTGCTTTTCAATACAGGACAAAGATGGACCCCAGAGCTGGTGAAGGAGCCCCAGCTGCATTCTCTGCCTTAAGTAGCCTTCAGCAAAGTCACTTCCCCTTTCTACAGCTCATTGGCTGTAGGGATAACATTGTTCTAATATGAAATCAAAGTGTCTTTATAAACAAATGTTTTCTCCAGATGCACATTTTTGGGGGGTGTGTATAATTTTTATTCAAGAGTGAACAACTTTAGAATTGGCATCAGGGGCACCTGGGTGGCTCAGTCCGTTGAGCATTCCACTCTTGATCTCGGCTCAGGTCATGATCTCGGGGTCGTGAGATTAAACCCCACTCAAGATTCTGTCTCCCAAAAAAACAAAAAGGGGTGCCTGGGTGGTGCAGTTGGTTAGGCATCCAACTTGATTTCAGCTCAAGTCCTGTTCTCAGGGTCATGAGATTGAGCCCCACATCGGCTCTGTGCTCAGCATGGAGTCTGCTTAAGACTCTCTCCCCCTCTCCTTCTGCCCCTCCCAGTCCACACGAGAGCACACATGCTATCTTTCTCTCTCTAAAATAAATAAATCTCATATAAATAAAATAAATAATATAAATAAATAAATCTGCGCCTGGGTGGCTCAGCCGTTAAGTGTCCGCCTTCGCTCAGGTCATGATCCCAGGGTCCTGGGATCGAGCCCCGCATCGGGCTCCCTGCTCATCGGGGAGGCCGGCTTCTCCCTCTCTCACTCCCCCTGCTTGTGTTCCCTCTTTTGCTGTCTCTCTCTGTCAAATAAATAAAATCTTAAAAATAAATAAAATAAAAACAAAATAAATAAATCTTTAAAAAAGATTCTCTCTCTCCCTCTCTCTTTGTCCTTCCACCCCCACTCGAGCTCTCTCTCTAAAAAAAAACAGAAGAATTGGCATCAACCATATAAACACTGATGGTCCAATGGGACCATCTTAAAGGTGTTTTACTGACCACTTTGCAAACTGTTTATTTCGTGTTAGGGAGGTTTCAGTTCATAGCTGGGGTGCTTTTTTCTGTTTTTATTTCAAATATGGGATTGTCTTCTATTTCCCCCAGGGAGTATATTACCAAATTGGAGATGTTGTTTCTGTGATTGATGAACAAGATGGAAAGCCCTACTACGCTCAGATCAGGGGCTTCATCCAGGACCAGTATTGTGAGAAAAGCGCTGCCCTGACGTGGCTCATTCCTACCCTCTCGAGCCCCAGGGACCAGTTTGATCCTGCATCCTACATCATCGGTGAGTTTGACAAGCGGTACAGGTTCTTGAACTCAGGTAATTCTCCATTACTACATAAAAGAAGGTGTTAGTCTGCTCAGGCTGCCGTAACCACATACCACGGGCTGAGTGGCATAAACACAAAACCTATTTCTCATAGTTCTGGAGGCGGGAAGTTGAAGATCAAGGTGCTGTCAGGGTCACTTTCTGATGAGAGCACTCTTCCTGGCTTGTAGGTGGCCACCTTCTCGCTGCGTCCTCACGTGGCCTTTTCCTCTGTGTGTGCACATTCCTAGCATCTTTTCCTCTCCCTAGAAGAACATCAGTCCTATCAAATTAGGGCTCCAGCCTATGACCTCATTTAACCGGAATTACCTCCCTAAAGGCCCCATCTCTAAATACCATCACATTGGGGCTTAGGGCCTCAACATACAGAGTGGGGGGAATATAATTCAGTCCATAACAAAGAGACATAAGCATTATTAAATATTAAAAAGTAAAGAGCTTTATAGAAAATAGGAAAGACATTTTATACAGTTGGGGTTTGAGTGCTTTCAGTTATTTTGAGTTAGGGCAGTATATACCTACTAAAAAGTGATGTGGATAAGATTTTTCTGAGGGACCCAGGGTTAAACTCTATTAAAAGAATTTATTGATCAGACATTAGGCTTATTTAGGCATATTTACTTATAAAAATCTAGTTAAAACTAATTTCAAAAGGAACTGTCCCCGTTATTCCTAGAATCTTACAAATTTTCATTATGTGTCCCTCTACATGTCACACACCTCATCCTAGACCTTTTATAACATATCGTCATGTACAGTTGAAATGGCAGCCACTGTGCTCTCACTCATTTCAAGGCTACAGAAGTGGTATAAATATTTCTTGATGTAGACTCACAGGAAGAAGTTGCTGAGTCATACAATTTTAAAAGTGTCCAGAGTTTGGAAGTCACCCCATATTTTCAACCTTTCTGCAATGAGCATGCGTTACTTTTGCATACAAAAGTTTTGTTTTGTTTTGTTTTTCCAGAGGGAACTCGGGCAAATAACATACTGCTGCTATTCTCACCTATGTGTGAAGTTTGATATATGATCAGTTTTAGTCTTCTGCTTGTAGGTACATAGAAGAGTGGATTTTTATCTACGTGACCTATAGGACAGGATTCTCGGCAGAGGCGGTGATGTGAAGAATCACTTCTGAGGCTCCTCTCCCACCCCCTCCTCCTAATCCTCGGACACTGGAGCGGGGAGCACAACATAGGGGTTCAGAGCACATACTCTGGAGCCAGACGATCTGGGTTCGTAGCCCAGCACTTAAGACTAGCCGTGTGGCTCTGGACAAGTTCCTTAATTTCTCTTGTCTCGTTTTCCTCACACAAAAACCAGGAAGAAGAATAGTGGCTTCCTCAGAGCACAGTTTCGAGGATTCAAAGTATCGGTGTATATACAGTACTTAGAGCAGTGTGGGCATATAATAAGCACTGTATAGTACTAATATTATTTTTAGAATCCTTTCTATATTGAATCACTGTTTGGGGGAGTTAAACAGCTAAAGTAGAAGAAAATGATGGAGAGGGACTTCAGAATAATACAGCTATCGAGGACTAATGGCAGGGCACCACCAGAGTGGTTTCTCCTAGCATCTAGGCATTTTAATCTTTTATGAAAATGATATATATGTTCAAAAATGTGTTTGATCTTTCCGTCAACTGCCTTTTAGGACCAGAGGAGGATCTTCCAAGGAAAATGGAATACTTGGAATTTGTGTGTCATGCACCTTCTGAATATTTCAAGTCACGTTCTTCGCCATTTCCCACAGTTCCGACCAGACCAGAGAAGGGGTACATATGGACTCATGTTGGACCTACTCCTGCAATCACTATTAAGGAAACAGTTGCCAACCATTTGTAGTTTAGAAAGTGAAACTTATTTCCAGTCATCTTGTATTCATGCTTCTCTAAGACATGCCGCGTGTTTCTTTCATGAAATTCTTAGATGGGAAGATGACTAGAAATTTTTCCCTAACTACCCAGTAATCATTAGCTTGTTTATTACTAGTCACTTGGAAATTTAAAAGGGATAGCAAGGAATTAAATATATTCTATATATGTATCTTCCCAGGCAAAGGCTGCAATTCCCAAGGAGACCAGTAGGAACAGGTAGTATCTATTTTTTTCTTCGTGATTTGTTTCTAGAAACTCATTACAATCAATGGATTGTATTTTTCTGCTAGAACAAAACATTAATTAAGGTTTGGATTTCTGACCACGGACTTAATCAAATAAAATGTAGCTATGACCAACTGTGTCTATCACAAAGTTACACAAGGTTTATTTCTTCATCTAGAAAATGCTAGATAGACTGTTTAACCTTAAGGAAAGTGATTGGTGGATGATTCTATTAGCCTGAGCTTTTTCAAACTTCATTCTGTAGCAAACAGATTCAGAACTATTTTGTTGATCGTCATTGTTTTCATCTCCCTTCTCAGTCAAGGTGAGGCTCCCAATCAAGCCATAAAATTTTACAGTGCAGACAGCTTCATGAAGAGCACACAGGAATCACGTCATGTTCAGGCATCCCCCTTGGCAGTTTCTTGACTACCATTAAAACAACCACTGGGCAGTCATAAAAATGACTTATAGTTCATATGCGTTAATATCTAAAAAACAGTTCTACTTAAACAATCTGCTGTAGACTCATACTAACAGGCCTAAAATAAAGTCTTAGACACCCTGAATTGTCAGAATTCAGGTGTAGGTTCTACTCAAGTGCAGGTCAGCTAAGGGAGGGAACAACAATGTGGAAATGGGAAGACGTGGGGATTGCACACACGCACCTCTTCTTCTACCCTGACAACCAGCGTTTTTCAACCCCAGGAAAATTTGTCAAATCTAATTTAATCATAATGATTTTGAGTTGTAGCAGTTTTAACTGTTAACATTTTTCTGCACAGCTATGGTTTGTATGTTAGAAGGAAGCAACTGTAGATAGCTCTGTGTTCAGAGTTCTCTCCACAAATGTTACTGTAAAGTTGATTGTAAATACCATTGTAAATAGCTAAGTGCCAATATTCAAACTTTTGGATTAAAATGTGTTTTTTACATTGTATTTACTTTGGGTTTATTTCATTTAAACAATTAAATGTGGGGCTTTCTACCTAAAAATGGTATAAACAGAAAACACCAGGGTTCTCATAATTTGGAGCAATAGATTGATCAATATATAATTGATTTTAGGAAAATTTCAAAGAGTGGTCAATTGCTAAAAGAAATAACGTATGATACTTATTTAAAATGAGGATACATTGGGGCGCCTGGGTGGCTCAGTTGTTAAGCGGCTGCCTTCGGCTAGGGTCATGATCCCAGGGTCCTGGGATCGAGCCCCGCTTCGGGCTCCCTGCTCAGCGGGAAGCCTGCTTCTCCCTCTCCCACTCCCCCTGCTTGTGTTCCCTCTCTTGCTGTGTCTCTCTCTGTCAAATAAATAAAATCTTAAAAAAAAAAAAGAAAGAGAAAATTATATACTTACCATGTGTTTATACATTGGTACATGTATAATATTTTTTTAAATAAAGATTAAATTTTCACTTTCTTCCTCAACAAATACCAATGGCTCCCACCGCCTACTGGGTAAATTCATTCCTTTTCTCCTGTTATTGAGGGCCTACCCTGATATGGCCCCAGTCTATATTCCCAGCCTTGTCTCTTCCTTCTACCCACCACTGAAATGTTTCCCCACGACACCCTCCTCATTTTCCTGGCCAAATCCTTGTTCATATTGTTCCCTTGAACTCCACCCCAAAGGCCTTTCTTAAGGCCCTTGAATTCTCTTTCTCCATGAGACCCTTCCAGATGTCCATGGATCCTTGAAATCAATCAATAGCCTCTTCTATTGTTGCATTTAAGTTGCTGCTTCTATCACCCCTACCCCACCCCTGTGCTTCCAGGAGGACAGACATTGTTTGGTTTTGTTTTTAAGATTTTATTTATTCGTCACCATAAGCAGGGGGAGAAGCAAGCTCCCCGTTGAGCAAGGAGCCCAGTGCAGGACTCGATCCCAGGACTCTAGGATCATGACCTGAGCCGAAAGCAGATGTTTAACCCTGGCATCCCAGAGATGGTGTGTTTTATTTACTCATTTTTATAATTCCCACAGCACCTAACTTGGGTCCTCACTTATGGGAGGTGCTTAGTGCAGAGTCCAAGTTAGATGCTGTTCACTAAAATAAATGCCTGTTGATATTTTAGTTACTATTTAGTTAACTAGTAGTTAATACTAGTTCATACTAACTTTGGCTTAAATTTCAAATTCTCTTGCAGTCAAGTAGAATTTTAGATTGTTATTAGATTAATATTTTTAAGATTATTTTGACAGGAAGTTTTTAGGATGAGCTTTTTTTTTTTTTAAAGATTTTATTTATTTATTTGACAGAGAGAGAGATAGTGAGAGCAGGAACACAAGCAGGGGGAGTGGGAGAGTGAGAAGCAGGCTTCCTGCCGAGCAGGGAGCCCGATGTGGGATTTGATCCCAGGACTCTGGGATCATGACCTGAGCTGAAGGCAGACGCTTAATGACTGAGCCACCCAGGCGCCCCAGGATGAGCTTTAAGTAGTTCCTGTACACAAATCTTGACATGAGTATCTGGAAAATTTATTCCTAACCATTCAGGTTCTTGGCCGATGCAGGTTTGAGTTTGTCCTTCCTCTGCTTCACCTCAAGCCCATCTTCCGTTCCAGTCCACCTGCCCTGCTGGCCCCAGTGCCAGACACAGAAGCAAGAGCCTTGCACAGACTGTTCGACAAGCTCCCACAGCTGTGTAAGGTAAAATCTCTAACATGGATCCTTTACTCTAGCTTATCCTTAGTGGTTCTGCTTTTCTGATCAAATCCTGACACAGTTACTGAGACTCTGAAGGATAAAGCCAGGAACCACTGTTTTTCATCATAAGCTATTTAGAATTACTTGGCTTTTTTTTTTTCTTTACTATTCGTACTACTTTGATAAATGTTTTAAATTTAAAGGTAATGAGGAAGGGGCGCCTGGGTGGCTCCATGGGTTAAGCGTCTGCCTTCGGCTCAGGTCGTGATCGCAGGGTCCTGGGATCGAGCCCGCATCAGGCTCCCTGCTCGGCGGGGAGCCTGCTTCTCCCTCTCCTTCCGCCTGCCGCTCTGCCTACTTGTGCCCTCTCTCTATCTCTCTGTCAAATAAATAAATAAAATCTTTAAATAAATAAAGGTAATGAGGAGGTCACCAAGGGAAAGCTGGACAAACTGAATTACAAGATTTTTATTTTTTTATTTAATATAATGTTTTATTTTTTAAGATTTATTTATTTATTTGAGAGAGTGAGCGTGAGCAGGGGAAGGGCCGAGGGAGAGGGTGAGGGAAAGAATCTCAAGCAGACTTTCTGCTGAACATGGAGCCTGACTCGGGGGTGATCCCAAAACCCTAAGATCACGACCTGAGCTGAAACCAAGAGTTGGGACACTCAACCCACTGAGCCACTCAGGCACCCCTATTTTTTTTTTTTTTTTTAGATTTTATTTATTTATTTGAGAGAGAGAATGAGACAGAGAGAGAGAGCATGAGATGGGGGAGGATCAGAGGGAGAAGCAGACTCCCTGCTGAGCAGGAAGCCCGATGCGGGACTCGATCCCGGGACTCCAGGATCATGACCTGAGCCGAAGGCAGTCGCTTAACCAACTGAGCCACCCAGGCGCCCC
>NC_138380.1:64739649-64775762 GCF_054177405.1 Leptonychotes weddellii | reverse complement strand
TATGGTTCTTGTCCTTTTATTTATGTAGTGTATCACATTGATTGATTTGTGGATGTTGAGCCACCCTTGCAGCCCAGGAATAATCCCACTTGGTCGTGGTGAATAATCCTTTTAATGTACTGTTGGATCCTATTGGCTAGTATTTTGGTGAGAATTTTTGCATCCATGTTCGTCAGAGATATTGCTCTGTAATTCTCCTTTTTGGTGGGGTCTTTGTCTGGTTTTGGGATCAAGGTGATACTGGACTCATAGAAAGAGTTTGGAAGTTTCCCTTCTCTTTCTATTTTTTTGAAACAGCTTCAGAAGAATAGGTATTAATTCTTCTTTAAATGTTTGGTAGAATTTCCCTGGGAAGCCATCTGGCCCTGGACTCTTGTTTGTTGGGAGATTTTTGATGACTGCTTCAATTTCCTTGCTGGTATGGGTCTGTTCAGGTTTTCTATTTCTTCCTGGTTCAGTTTTGGTAGTTTATAGTCCCTAGGAATGCATCCATTTCTTCCAGATTGCCTAATTTGTTGGCATATATTTGCTCATAATATGTTCTTAGAATTGTTTGTATTTCTTTGGTGTTGGTTGTGATCTCTCCTCTTTCATTCATGATTTTATTTATTTGGGTCCTTTCTCTTTTCTCTTAGATAACTCTGGCCAGGGGTTTATTAATCTTATAAATCTTTCAAAGAACCAGCTCCGATTTTGGTGATCTGTTCTACTGCTCTTTTGATTTCTATGTCATTGATTTCTGCTCTGATCTTTATTATTTCTCTTCTCCTGCTGCATTTAGGCTTTATTTGCTATGCTTTTTCCAGCTCCTTTAGGTGTAAGGTTAAGTTGTGTATTTGACTTTTCTTGTTTCTTGAGAAAGGACTGTATTGCTATATACTTCCCTCTGAGGACCACCTTTGCTGCATCCCAAAGGTTCTGAACTGTTGTGTTTTCATTTTCATTTGTTCCCATGTATTTTTTAAATTCTTTAATTTCCTGGTTGACCCATTCATTCTTTAGTAGGATGCTATTTAACCTTCATATATTTGTCTTCCTTCCAAATTTTCTCTTGTGATTGAGTTTAAGTTTTAAAGCATTAACGTCTGAAAATGCAGAGAATAATCTCAATCTTTTAGTACTGGTAGAGACCTGATTTGTGACCCAATATGTGATGTCTTCTGGATAGTGTTCCATGTGCACCCGAGAACAATGTGTATTCTGTTGCTTTAGGAAGAGATATTCTGAATATATCTGTGAAGTCCATCTGGTCCAGTGTGTCATTCAAAGCCCTTATTTCCTTGTTGATCTTCTGCTTAGATGATCTGTCCATTGCTTTGAGTGGGGTGTGAAAGTCCCCTACTATTATTGTATTATTATCAATTTGTTTCATTAATTTTCCTATTAATTGGTTTATATAATTGGATGCTCCCAAGTTAGGGGCATAAATATTTACAGTTGTTAGATTTTCTTGTTGGATAGACCTTTTTCTTATACAGTGTCCTTCATCTCTTATTACAGTCTTTGGTTTAAAAATCTAGTTTGTTTGATAAAGGATTGCTACTCCAGCTTTGTTTTGATATCCGTTAGCCTGATAAATGGTTCTCCGCCCCCTCACTTTCAATCTGGGAGCGTCTTTGGGTCTAAAATGAGTCTCTTGTAGAGAGCCTATCTATGGGTCTTTTTTTTTTTTTCCTTTATCCATTCTGATACCCTATGTCTTTTGATTTAGCCCATTTATATTCAGACTAATTATTGAAAAATATGAAGTTAGTACTATTGTATTACCTGTAAAGTCACTGTTTCTGTAGATTGTCTCTGTTCCTTTCTGGTCTTTGTTGCCTTTGGGTTCTCTCTCCACTCAGAGGATCCCCTTTCATATTTCTTGCAGGGCTGGTTTAGGATTCATGAATTCCTCTAGTTTTGTTTTTTGGATTTTTTTGTTTTTGTTTTTTGTCCTGGCAACTTTTTTTTTAATGTTATGTTAGTTGTTCTGGAAACTCTTTATCTCTCCTTCTATTTTAAATGACAGCTTTGTTGGATAAAATATTTTTGGCTGCATATTTTTCTCATTTAGCACCCAGAATATATCATGCCAGTCCTTCCTGGCCTGCCAGGTCTCTATGGATAGGTCTGCTGCCAGTCTAATGTCTCAACCCATGTAGGTTATGGAACTCTTGTCCCAAGCTGCTTTCAGGATTTTCTCTTTGTTTCTGAGATATGCGCGCTTCACTATTATATGTTGAGGTGTTGACCTATTTTTATTGATTTTTTAAGGGTGGTTCTCTGTGCCTCCTGGACTTGAATGCCTGTTTCCTTCCCCAGATTAGGGAAGTTCTCAGCTATAATTTGTTCAAATAAACCTTCTGGCCCTTTCTCTCTTTCCTCATCTTCTCAGATCCCTATTATTCGAATATCATTTCGATTCATCATATTGCTGATTTCTCGAAGTCTCTTCCTGATCCAGTAGTTGTTTTTTTTCCCTCAGCTTCCTTACTTTCCATCATTTTGTCTTCTATGTCACTGACTCTGTCTTTTGCCTCATTTATCCTACTTGTTAGAGTCTCCATTTTTGACTGCATCTCAGTAATAGCGTTTTTAATTTTGGCCTGATTAGAATTTGGTTCTTTTATTTCTAGAGTAAGGGATTCCCTAGTGTCTTCTATGCTTTTTTTCAAGCCCAGCTAGTATCTTTATAATTGTTGTTTTAAATTCTAATTCAGACATCTTATATTCATATTGATTAAATCCATGGCAGAGAGTACTACCTCTTTATTTTGCAGCAAATTTCTCCTTCTAGTCATGGTGTCCAGAAAAGAAAGGAGGAAAGTAAAAACAAAACAAAAACAGGAAAAACAGCTGTAACAACAACAAAAATGAAAACTTCAGAAAGTGTTTCTGGTGTAGCTGTGTACACTCTGCTGTTGTGTTTTGGCTGCTCTTTCCCACCGGTCCTTCCTCTACAGAGTTCCTCCTTGCTAATAGTGGGGAGTGTTTCGACCTTTATGTAGGTGTGCTTTGATTTCTTTGTCAAGTCAAGCCTTGTGTCTGCCACGTTCTCTCACTCCAACTGTGCAGATTGTTTCCTTAATCCTGCGATCTTCTTCCTAGTTCTTCAAAATAATTGAATGTTGATATATCCCTCAGGACCCCCACCCAACGTCTCTTGGAGCACCCTGTCTTCTCAGACTACTGGTCTTTTTTTTTTTTTTTTAAGATTTTATTTATTTATTTGCGAGAGAGACAATGAGAGACAGAGAGCATGAGAGGGAGGAGGGTCAGAGGGAGAAGCAGACTCCCTGCCGAGCAGGGAGCCCGATGCGGGACTCGATCCCGGGACTCCAGGATCATGACCTGAGCCGAAGGCAGTCGCCTAACCAACTGAGCCACCCAGGTGCCCCCAGACTACTGGTCTTATATGGGGTTTTTCAGGAAGCCAGAATTTCAGGAATGGGCAGATTTTGAGCGGTGTGAATGGGATGTTGTCATCCATATATGGTCTTTTGAGTGAGGTTGGTGTTGATTGGTTGGCTCTCAGAGGCCTATGTTTTGGAGTGGGAGCCCCTTTAAACCAGTTCCCATGTCACCCAAAGACTGGCCACATAGCCCTACCAGTTTCTGAGCATCTCTTTGCTTTCTGTCTCCAATACACTTTCAACAAATTTCCTTTCTGCTTAAGAAGGCCAGGGTTGGCTTCTGCTACGTAGGAATAAAAAACACTGGTGGATACAGAAAGCAGTGCCAGAAGTGGTCATAGGCAACAGACTTTCAAGAAAATAAGGGGAATCTGGGGACTAGTTTTCTACCCTAGTTAGTAAGTAAAGGCTGAGGGCAAGGAAAAGCCAACTCCTATTAAGGGGCATGAATTTGGCAGTCCACAGCACACAGTGGCAATACTGCTAACTAAACTATCACAAATTAAAATGATAATAATAAAATATCGCAAATTATCCCCAGGAATGAAGTCCTCATTGAAGGAGTTGCTGCTGTAGAATAGTAGGAAACACATGAGGATTTCAAATGCGTGAGCTGACTACAGTACTAGAGAGCTTAAAGAAAGATGAGTTCAGGTGTTTATATTTTCATCTCAAAGCCTTGGCTGAAAATTAAGGATTGGTAGGACTGCTAAAAGAACTGCTTGTCTCTTGGAGCCATGAGGCTTAGAGCTGAAAATCAAATGCTCAGGTTGATCCCACAACTTAGTGGATTACATTATCCATTGAATTCGGAGGCATATCGGATCTCTTAAGGAAACGTTAAGGCATTGGTGGGAAAATAGTAAAGACCCTGAAATACCCACATCTGTGGGGATCAGTCTTGCAAAAGGAAGCTTATTTGTGCATTCCAACCCTCTCATCCTTTGTCAGAACCCAGCATGCCCTGGGGAGTGAATAGGTCAAACCTGAAGGAGGCGTCTTAGACAATAAAAGAACTATAATATTTTGCTTTTTCATGTGAAATCTGAAAAATACGTGTGGAGATAGAGCATGGGTGTGGAATGTAGGTGCAGTAGGGAAGAACATAAATATTGGTCAGGGTGAATGTATTAATGCACTTAATGTTGGTGCAATTAATGCATTTAATTTTTTTATTCAATGTGCTGCTTCAGCATCTGGGAGTATTCTGATGATTCCATGGTTGGGTAACTGGAACCCAGATTCAATGACTCACATTGAATAAAGTTGACGATGCAGGCAGGCTGAGTCCAGGGACCCAGAGGAGGGTCCTGCAGGACCAGCCAAGAGGGTCCTTGGCTTTACAGAGAATAGAAATCAAACACAAGGCAGAGAAAGTGAAAACAGAGTTTATTGAATAGTGTATGAAGAGCAGAGCAGATGGAGTGTCTGGGGGGAAAGGAAAGGAGAATGAGACTGTCACTTGTCTCATTCAAGTGTACTCATTCTAGTATAAACTCCTAGTTTATACTAGAAAGGAGTCTAGGGTGCATGTTCCTCTGGGAATCAGGATAGGGTCCGACCAAAGGCAGGTGTCAGGTGAACAATAGGTGTTACTCCGTAAATTACCGAAGGTGGGGGCATTGATGCCCGCGTCAGCCGAGGTTGGTTTGAAGCTAATATCCTGGAACATGGTTGGGATCCGGATCTTCTTAGATGTCATCAGGTGTTTGGGGCCTTGGACAAAACTCAGAGGAGGATTAACTTTCTTGCTTCCCTCCTGAAGTGGGAACACGGCTTCTCTGGCTTATTCAGAGGCAAAATATGGAACGTGAATAAGTGGGGTCTAGCAGAAAAACAGGAGAGACAGAGCCTTTCTAAGATGGAGTCCCTTCAGCTTTCCTATCTCATCTCCCCGCTGTGGGATTTTTATCCTCCTCATTCTTAAGGGGGTGTTGAAGAGCAAAGGTCTCATCTTGAACTTCTCAAGCTGAGAGGAATGGTAGAGCGTGCCTATTGGGAGGCATAAAAATCTTGAGCTATCTGATTAAATGAAGGTCTGGCTCAGAGAAGCAAATGAGGCCTCATTCTAAGAATAGGATATTTAGATTTGGAGGCCATGCAGCAACAAAGCATCCACAGCAAAGGAAGATTCCTGCTGTAATTGCTATTAATATTTTCTAGACGGGTGAACCCAACTAGAGATACCTTCAAATGTTACTGCCATGGGGATATGGCAGGGTGACTGGCAAAGGATTAATAATCCATATTTTGAGAGCTTCTTAATCAGAACCCAAATGTAAGCCTCCAGTCTTACAGGATACGGTCTTTCCCAAGGCTATTGTACACTTTGCTTGAGGGGAGAGAGTTATGGGAGAGACGTTTTTAGCCCTTGTAGGGATTTCTATTTCCCATACAGTGGGCTTTACTTTAGTGAGGATGTGGGGAGGGATTTTATCAGTTATAGTATTTTCACCTCCCAATTGTAAAGTCAAACTGACTAACATGGCATGTTTTTCATCTTCTCTCAGCTCTGACATTTCCAAATGAAGTGTAGCTTGAAGTTTACAAAAGCAAGTCTCTCCCCATCAGGGGGCCGGGGCATTCAGGCACCAGGAAGAAACTATGTGAAGGCAAAGGAGAGCCCAGGATGCAAGTTAAAGGGAAGGGAATAGCCTTACTTGTGGCTGCCCATTTACTCCAGTTAGAATACAAGATTGTCGAGACAGAGGCCCGCTGTGCTGGGTCGGGACAGTGAGGGGCTCCTGTGTCTAATAAACACTCCATCTTTTTGGGGCACCTGGGTGGTGCATTTAGTTGAGTGTCTGACTCTTGGTTTCGGCTCCCATAGTAATCTTGGGGTCATGGGATTGAGCCCCATGTGGGGCTCTGTGCTCAGTAGAGAGTTTGCTTGGGATTCTCTCCCTTTCCCACTGCACCCCCCGCCCTGTCTCTCTCTCTCAAATAAATAAATATTTAAAAAACAAAAAACCTCTATCTTCTTACTGGCCACCTCAAGGATTACCTGAGCCTCCTGGAATGGTACCTGGAGATGTCCAGAAGGAGCCATAGGAGAGCTCAGGCCCCTTCAATCCTCAGCCTTTTCGACTAATGCCTTAGGGATTGGCCCCCTCTCCCTTCAGAGGCGGGGACAATCCTTTTTTCAGTGGCCATCTTGCTTGCATAAGGCACATTGATTGGAACCTAGCTCTTTGCAAATGGCGGGGGGCGGGGGGGGGTGGCTGGCTCTAGCCTGGCTTTACCAAGCTCTGGCTTCACAGTCATCTGGAGTGGGTATCCCTGGGGTGGCATAGAGCCCCCGGCAGCTGCTATAAATTGGGTCTGCCACCTGCTCTGAGTGATTTTTGTCTGCTTCTTCTGACCTGTCCCTATTTTTTTAAGACTTTATTTGAGAGAGCACGTGTGCATGAGCTGGGGGAGGGGCAGAGGGAGAGGGACAAGCAGACTCCCCACTGAGAATGGGGCTCCGTCCCAGGACCCTGGGATCATGACCTGGGCTGAAGTCAGATGCTTAACTGACTGAGCCACCCGGGCGCCACTGCCCTGTCCCAATTATTAAATACGGCAAAGGCCATGTCCAACAGTTGGCTCACAGAAGTCTGAGGCACTGTGGTTGCCTTTTGCAATTTCCTCCTGATATCTGGGGCTGCTTGCACAGTAAAATGCAGAGCTAAAAGAGATTGTCCCTCTGGAGAATAAGGGTCAGTATTAGTATATTTCCTGAGGGCTTCAACCAATCTCCCTTGGAAGAGAGCTCGATTTTCATCCTTCCCTTGAGTTATGTCCCTCATCTTGTCATAGTTAACTGGTTTTACGATACATCGTCTCATTCCTTCAGTTAAATAAGTTATCATGATTCCTCTCATCTAGATCTTCTGGACCCCTTTGGTAATTCCATTGGGGGTCTGTCCCCATCTGGGTTCTTTCTCCTCCAGTGTGATACGTTGCATGTCCCTGATTGTGGGCTGCCACCTCATTGGCATACTGCCGGGCAGCATTCAATATTCTAGCTTTCTCTCCTGCAGTGCAACAATGGGACAACAAAATTTGTAAATCTCCCCAGGTCAAATTGAAGGTCAGGGCTAACCTAGCAAATTCCTCAGAGAATTTGGCTGGGTCCTCAGAGAAATGGCCAAACTTTTCTGTACATGAGGACAGATCATTCGTGGAGAATGGCAAATGTACTCAAATGGTGCCTCCGTCTCCATCTGCAACCTAAGTGGAAATTGAGAGGCCTTGGGTTCAGTGTGTTAATGATGAGTGCCTCCATGAGTAATAGCAGGACTCGGTTCCTGGAACAAAGGTGGATAAACGTGGGGCACCTCTGAGTATCAAGGAGTCATTGGATCAGAAAGGGGCTCAGCAGGACTGGTCTTTGCATCTGAAGCCTTATCAGATGCAGGGACCCTCCTTCTGGGGGGCAGGCCTACAAGGAGGGGTCATCTAATCTATCAGAAGATTTTTTTTTCCAATCCTGAAAAATGAGCTGGGCACGTCCTACAATTATCCTTTAATTTGGGGTCTAGATACAGTGCCATAAGGGCCATTACATAAGGTATTTCCTCCCACTTACCCTCCCGTTTACGAAACAAATCAAGCTGTAAGATAGTGTTAGAATTTAAGGACTCATTCTTAGGCCAGACTTCTTGGTCTGTTAGTTGATATTAAGGTCAAATTTCATTGCAACATGATACTAATTTCTTTCTCTTTAAATTGCCCAATCTCTAGGAGGCACCCTAGGGGAGAGTCCTTTGGGATGCCCACAGCCGCCCCCATTTAGGACCATACTGCATGTGGGGATTGTTAAATGGCACTGGGGTTTCTCCTGGTCGCACAAGACCCAGATTTTGCACTCTTTTGTTTTCCTGCCTTCCTCTTTCTTCCAAGTACAAGAGGAGAGCAATAGCAGTTCGCTCTGCTAAGGTTTTAGATCAAGTCTGCTGGCTGATTATCCTGAAATTAACTGTATAACATAAGTGGACAGAGGAAGTTGGACTTGTTAGCTCAGAATAGGGAATCTGGCAAAACATGTTTTAAAAGGCACTTGAGGAGCACCTGGGTGGCTCAGTCAGTTAAGCGTCCAACTCTTGCTTTCAGCTAAGGTCATGATCGCAGGGTTGTGGGATCGAGCCCCGTGTCAGGCTCTGTGCTCAGCGGGGAGTCTGCTTCAGATTCTCTCTCTCCCTCTTCCTTTGCCCCTTCCCCCCCTCATGTTGAGCGAACGAATCATGTATAACTCACCAACTTACCACCACCCATGTCCCCCAAGATAGTAGGGGTGTCTGAAAATACTCCTTCAAGAAGTCCTTAAGAAGTACATTGGTGTATTTGTTAGGATTGATCTTGGCTGTAACAGGAACCCTACGCAGAGAAGTAAACAGGTTTATCTGTCTCCAGTGTAAAAAAAAACCTAGGTGTAGGACTTCTAGGGCTGGTATGTCACCTCAGTGATGCCATCAGGGAAGCCGGCTCCTTGTCTTCTTGCTCTGCCTTCGGTCACCTGTGGTTTTCACCCTCAAGTTTGCGAGCTGGTTGCTGCATCTCCAGACACTGTGCCCTCATTTCAGGAAGAAAGCCCACCCCAGGGACTTTTACTTACCTCTGCTTACTGTCTAGAACTGTGTCACATACCATGCCTGGCCGTAATGGAGATCATGTGACTCAGCCATTCACTTTCCAAGGAGCATAGGAAGGCAAGGGAGAGCGTGTTGGAATGGTTGTTGAAGGAGTCTGTCTGTAGACCCTGATGGATAGGGAGATGTTGCAGTGGAAACGGGCTTTCTGATTTCAGTGGGGCTGAGTGGATCCCGGCCTAACAGAGGCCGGTGGCTGTGATGACCAGCAGACTGTGCATTTGTTACAAGGATCGGTCTACAGGGTTCTTCCGTGCTGCCTAACTAAGTGTGGGGTCCTTAAAACCAAAACAGATGGTCAAAGATCCTACTTCATTTTTTATAATTTAAAAATCTCCCTGTTAATAAACGAAGGTCTGATGTGAGGGGCGCCTGGGTGGCTCAGTTGGTTGAGCGACTGCCTTCGGCTCAGGTCATGATCCTGGAGTCCCTGGATCGAGTCCCGCATCGGGCTCCCTGCTCGGCGGGGAGTCTGCTTCTCCCTCTGACCCTCCCCCCTCTCATTCTCTCTCCGTCTATCTCATTCTCTCTTTCAAATAAATAAATAAAATCTTTAAAACAAACAAACAAAGGTCTGATGTGAGTCCTCACAGTATCGTCGTGGCCCCTCCCCCAGTTCTCAGGTCTAGGTCCGACGGAGAAGGAAGAAGCCAGGTGTCTAGGGAAAGAGCCCTGAAATAATTTCATAAGTACTTGCCATGGATCTTGCTTCTTCCAAGTCTTCCCCAAAGGACCTGAAGCGACTCATCAGACCATTCTCCAGGTGTCCTGAGAAATAACCGGACATTCTGGGGATTATGAGACACTGGGTCTGCACTAATGTTAATTCCTAGAGACCCAGAGCTCCACCATGTCAAAGTGAAGGCATTACTGCTTTACTCAGGGGATAGCCCTGACAACCAGTGGAGACAGAAAATCCTCCAAGGTAGCAGATTTTTTTTTGAGCAGCCTGCCTCTTTCATTTTGCCAGGAGGTAGAGATGTCTGATACAAAAATCCATAGTCAGTGGCTAACAACCAGGTGATCAGAGATTTACAGAGCGGGAGTAGAGAACTGGCCAGGAGGATGCCCAGGGGAAACTATGGCCGGAGTTCTCAGAATGCACTCAGAGAGTAAGAATATGGATGATTGAGGTAGATGAGCTCTCCACAGATGCTCATCTACTTTCATCTCCTGCCCCCCATGTTTGGTTAGTAGACTCATAAACTAAGTGGCCATGGTGGCAGGGATGGGGGTGTCTGTCATCTGTACGACACTGAGGCTGACCCAGCTTCTGTCCTGACGACCCCTGGTCTGCAGCAGTGACCAACCATGTAGGTGTACATGCAGGGGACACCAGCCCAAGCCTCGTGGAAGGTTGATAACGTGTGTCCCTCCTCTATCAGAGAGGAGGCAGCGATCTCTCCTCCCTGGAACAGACACATTCTGGGTTGGAATTTGCTTTGTCCTCCACACGTCTGCCAATACCATCTTTCAAGGACTTACTGATAGACTTTTATGTCATTATGCTGTCCCACAGAACCCTTGCTTTCTGATCATGAAATTCACCCTGCAGACTAAGGTGGTGGGCCTCGAGTGGAATCCACTGGACTTACTATAAACACTCATCACCCTGAAGCAGCTGGCCTTCTGGGGTGACGGCTCTTTGTGAGGTTGCAATAGATACAGTCCATCTAGTATATGCGGTGAATCAGGGACCATGGCCTCAGTAGACGCAAGGATCTGGCAACTAAGGGGTAAGGGGGATTGCACTTCTCAGTTAATACCTAAGTGACCCCAAGTCTTTGTCTCCATCCCCTGTGATTGTGGGCTTTGCTGACTGAGAGGGAAGCAAAGGAAAAACACAAGAGGAACACAGTGGTTTGGAAGGCGGGGGGAGTGTTACAGTGTTGGCTGAGGGAACACGGTCTTGCTGCTACACAATACAGGATGGGAGGGGTACGGATGGGACTTGGTAATACTGAATGTAGTTAAGAGTTCATGGAAGATTTCTGTGATAAGCGGCCACCAGTGGCTCAGATAGGAATGAAGTAGTTTAGACTATCCCACCTGGTAAAGCACTCTAATCCACCGAGGTGCTGGCTGAACTCAAGGAACGTGGAGTAAGTAATGGAAATACTAGCCACAGCCTCATGATTAGCTGCTGAATGGGCACTAGGTGCTACCTGTACATTTTTCTTTGCTGTTTCATGTATTTATCATGTATTTCTATATGTCACCTAACCTTCTTCCTTTCTCTCTTCCCTTAAGGCCTTACTAGATCTGGTTTGGGTCGATGGTGGCTGACTTTACGTTTAGTTCATAGATTAGAGAACATCCAGACGATGTCGTGATAGAGCAGGGGAGGAATGGACAGCATTCAAGGACCTGGCCTGGGAGCTGCATGTCATAGATTAGGGGGATGCGATCTCATTTTTGGTGGAGGGAATAATTACATTTACTTGAATTTGTGGGTGAAGTCTACCTGTTCTGAGAGAAGAACAGATCACTGGATCAGTAGGACATTTCCAAATGGTCACAGTTGCTAAGCCCAAGATTTGTCAAATGCAAGGAAGATGCTGAATATGTGAGTTCGAAGAAATGTATTTACTGCAGATGAGGAAAAAAATTAGTTACACCATTTGCACGGTATTAATTTTACTAAGGATTTAATTTAGATTTATAGGAAATAAGATACAGAATCTGTTATAAATATCCCAATTCTACCATATTAATTTCAAGTATTCCTGATTATTACATAATCAGAGGTTTACCAATCTGATTTTATAGATTAACTTAATTTGTTAAAAAGAACTTTACAGATACCATTTTTACTGTTACAACATAGGAACAAGCCAGCAAAATCACTGAGCATCTTTTATGCTAGAGTTACTTTCTGTCCAGGTCGAAACATTGTTCCACTTTGATTTTTTCTCTTCTTTGGATTTTGAAAGTTTTCATACCTTAAAAAAATGACATGATATTTAACAAATGTAAATGCTAAAATCACAAAAAGGAATTGTTTGCAGACAGTTTTTTCCCTTTTGTTAATATAATCTAACAGAAATTAGAGTTCTTTATTTTTGAAAGTTGAACATCCCAATCAAAGGGGATAAAGACACAAGTTAGAAAAAACAGACATGGCAGTGACATTAAAAAACCTGTTTTAAATCAAAGATGTAAATTGTTAAACAAGATTTTTCTCCAAGTACATGGGCCAAGTTTAGAGAGAGAGGATTATGGCCGATGTTAGAGCGGTGCTATTCTCACTGTACTGTGTTGTGCAGTGTGTCTGGAAGGCAGTAAGCCTTTAAGATGTGAGCATCCTGTGATGTAACGATGCTACCTCAGCCTCAGCTGAGGCTCTGTGCAAACCTTCAGCTCCAATGGTGGTCATTAGCACACAGGTGTAATAGTGAAAACCCGGAAGCAACTTAAGTCCCAATACTGCACTATATAGCACCAGGTGCAGAGGGGCTTAGTGGGGAAAAACAACAACTTACAAATATATGCTTTGGGAGGGGTGGGAAGAAGGCAAATTTGTTTTCTTATTGTTTTCTCATTTTTCTGCAATAAATACATAAGAATATATACTTATTGGGGAGTAGAATATGCCCCCCCCCCAAAATGGTCCGCTTTGGCATGTGGACTATTTTGAGCTGAAGGGAATCAAGACACAGCAGACTCAGGAAAAGCTTTTTACTTTCCTTAACTACCTAGACGAATTTAGGTTCCCTGTTCACCAGAGCGAACTTCTTTGTACTGCGGAGCAGGGAAAACATCTGCTCTTCTCATCTTCTGTGAATTCCTTCCTCCCCTTTGAAGCTGCAGGCCCGTCTCTTTCCTTAGCTCAGGATGGTATCTAAACCTTAATTGCCTGAGTTTCCTACTTTGTATGTATGAAATTATTTTTCTCTTGTTATTTTCTTTCAATTAATTATTAGACCAGCCAAAGAACATAGGCAAGAAGGGAAGTTTTTTCTGCCCTCACAGTGTTCACACACCTGCCCATCTCAAGTACTGCAAAATGAAACTTTCAAGAAAGGGTTGTAACTTACTTACTAAATCCTTTACCTAGAGTGGTCCCCAATCTATGGGTCTAGAGCCAACTGGAAGAAGCCTATAAATCCAAATGTGTGTGAACCATGGTCCACAAGTGAATAAATTTGAATGTATTTATTTTGGAACGGTTCTGGCAAACTATTTGAGCTTTTAATAAAGCTTTTAAAATTAAATCAGTTCATTATAAATCAAAAGATGAATTTTCATTATCTGGTTCACTTGATATTTACTTCAATACTCAAAGTTTTGGGGTGTTTAAATGCACAGTTGGTTAAGCAACTGCCTTCGGCTCAGGTCATGATCCTGGAGTCCCGGGATCGAGTCCCGCATCAGGCTCCCTGCTCGGCGAGGAGCCTGCTTCTCCCTCTGACCCTCCCCCCTCTCATGTACTCTCTCTCATTCTCGCTCTCTCAAATAAATAAATCTTTAAAAAAAAATAAAAATAAAAATGCACAGCTACTGTTCTGAAGGGGCCTTTTCATATTCCAAGTTTAAGTGAACGGTCCCCTGTAATTTCTTTACTCCCGAATCCAGTACTTACAGTTCAGCAAAATTCTTCCAGTCATCTTCACTAATGGATGGCCTCGTGTGACTGAGAGCAGCCATTAAATGCGACTGGCTAATAGCCAGACTGGTTTTGACTGGTCCTGGTTGGTGAAGGGAGTCATCCTCCTTAAATAAAAAAGAAAACACAAGGTTAATATAGGGCTGTGATGGGAAAAGCTGCAGCCCATTTTTCGGGAGACTGTACATTCCCTTTCTCGTAAGATTACTAAAAATTGTTTCAAAGCGGGATGCACATAACCATTTGATCAATGTGTTTCAGTCCCTTCTTTATAAATAGAGCTCAGTTACTGACCGAAATACACATCAAAAAAGGAACAGTTTTTACAGTCTTTACAATTATCGGGGGCGGGGGGGGGGGTAGAAGATAAGCCATACTCCACTGTGGCTCCGGTATCTGCCTTTGATGATGCTGATCTCTGCCCGCAGCTGCTCTCTTTGTTCCTGGGTGAGGTCTTGGTAACCCTCCTGCGAGGCTGTTCGCAACACCGGAGGTCGTGAAAACGGCTGCTCTTTCCCAGGAACTCCAGAAAAATCCTGCGTCATGGAGCTCGGTGCAGACAGGCACTGTGAGCTCTGCATAGTTAAGCGTAAAGGGAGGAAAAGAGCGGGAGAAAAGGGTATATGTATCAAGGATCAAATTAAAAATCTGAAGTAATAAAACCTTAACATGGACAAGCTTACATTTGATTAACTGGAATTAAACAAGTTCAAAATATGTTCATCTTCTATATGCTGCTGAACCAACACAGGGTGAAAACTGCCACAAGGGTTTTTTAATGCTTGGGTAGTAATAAATCCACCACACTAATGCCTTCGGGGTAGGTTCCAAATGTGCCTTATTCTAAGTTTTGTATACTATAAGGTCTGGAACAGCTGCAGAGAAGTTAAACAGAAAACAAAGACTAGAGCTAGAACAACAGCTTACTATTCTTGGGAATAAAAATGGTTCACTTTTAGATTAAAAACCTGAATAAAGCAGATGTGCAAAAACCAAAAATAGAACTAAATATACTTAAAAAATGTTACGTGTACTGATAAAGTAGTTTTGGGAGGATGGGTGTTAAATGCTATTTTAAGTTAGAAAAGCAAGGATATTGCCCCTATGAAATCTAAACGTTTTCCTTGTTGCAACATTACATCAAATTTCTCATTATCTTCAACTATCTTAATGATACCAGAGCATAATATAAAATGGATCTGCTGCTAAAGATGTTTTAAAACCACTAACGAAGGGAGGTAAACGCCCAGGAAACGGAAGGCTCACCACCAGCTCCGCCTCAGAGCCCTTACACCAGGGACGAAAGGACTAGTTCGGGTAAGGAAGAACAAGACCACTTTACTGAAGAACCAGCCAGAAAGCACAGGCGGGGCTGGTTAGATTTTACACCACCCTACGGCTTTAGGTATCACAACTGTACAATGGCTACCGCCCAAGATACCAAATCAGAGGAAGTTCCGTTTCCAAGTTCTGACTCATAAGAGCTTCCAAAGTAGAGCCGGTACATATTGAATTTTGATTCATCTGGAAGCATCTCGGACATCTCTAGAGAAACCAGGGACTGTTCCAAGCCACATTCCCCGTCTCCAGCTGAGTCGTCAGAGCCGCTGCTGTGGTTAAGGAAAACCATTGAAGACAGACTCAGGTCACTATCAGAGCTGGAACTTCCGTCCTGAAACACAGAAGGACAACGGTTGTAAAGACCTAAATAATCTATAACTCCGAAATAACACAGCATTTTCGAAAGTGTTGTTTTTGAACAGGAGTCTTGTCCACGCTGTGTCCTCTGTGAGCCCCTCGGGCCGGTCTGTAGGCTGCAGACGGCACGGGCGTTACAGCTCTCCCCACGCACGGTACGGCGGTCCTGCGAGCCCGGCCCCGACTGAACGCTTGCCGCCCGAACGCCGTGTGAGCCGGTGTTGCCGGGACTCGGTGACCAGCGAGGCCGGCCGCCTGACTGAGCAGCGCCTGACACTTAGAGAAAGGAAACCACCTGCGCTCCGGAAACAGGCACTGAGCCAAACTCTGGCTCCAATTTTCTTATGGTTCCGAGGCACCTAATATTTTAATAATTAAAATAGAATGTGTACATGGGATTCAAACCCCTGCATTTTATTTGTATGAATCTTTCAACTATGAAATGATGAATCAACCATGCGATGCAGTGCTTTGTCAGTCCAGTGTGTTCACCAACAGAAAACGTGTTTATAAGAGGGTGGAGAACATCAGTGGCTTGCCAAAAGAAAGAGCAAAAACTTGATAGTATCTGATTTAGGAACGTTAGGCCCTGTGAGCATTTCCAACCGAATATAGCGGGGAGGAGTACACAGGAAAACCCTTCCTTGAAAGTATAAAGTCTCTAATGTAGCAGAAGTCAAATTATTTGCTGCAAAAATTTAAATACTATCCTGAGAGGAAAAGGCTCATGCTAAGTCTGGGGTACGGAAAGTGTAAGGTAAACCAGAATACCTTGTCCCATCAGGAATAAAGTCAGTGATCAAAGAATGATGACACAGAAGCCATCCACAAGCAGCTCCTATGGGCCAGTTTGAGCTTCAAAATACTTTTTTTAAAGTATAAAGCAATTAAAAATATTCTGTTTATATTATCTAATTCATGATATCCCAGTTGAAATAATATCCTTCCATTCACCAACATTTTACTAGTAAGGTAACGTTAAAGAAATAGACACTGAACACTTCATAATTACAGATTCTCTGCAGAGCTAATATTCCAACGATAGACCATTTGCCTACAGGTAAATTTCCATACAGTTTTACTAAAGCTGTTAAAAAACAGCAATTATAAGGTTGACATGCTGACACTGAACTGCTCTTACGCTCTGAAAACCGCACGGCTCTCCCGCTGTGACTTACTGGGAGCCCCGAGGACAGCAGCTGTCCGGGTAAGGCCGCTAGCTGCGCGTTGTAAAGTAAAGCTTTCAGATCCGCCCCCGTGAAGGAGTCGGTCACTGAGGCCACGTGCTGAAGGTCCACATCGTCTGCCAGAGGTAGAGAGTCACTGAGAACGTTTAAAATTTCAAGACGTGACACCTGAAGGGAGAAAAGCTAATTGACTTAACAAAGTTAAATATTATTTTAACCTGTATTATGTTTTTTTACAAATTAACTACATCTCTAATAAGCAGTACAAGCTGGAAGATGTCCCACTAATCTCTCTCTCCTCTGGAGCTTTTTCCCTAACAGCAGAGACAGGAAAATGAATGAAAATCGGTATTCTTAACCCTTCAGTGTAAATCCTTTCTTACTCACACAGTGCTGCTTTTCTGGATTTCGGCAAATGAGCCAAGAAAGTGTTTCAAAAGAAAAAATTTAATAGCTACAAGTAACATATTCGTTAGTTTCTAAATTTGGGGGGACAACACAGACTAAGAACAGTTAAAATCTTACCTCTCTGTAACCTGTTTAGAGTCTTGCCAGGATAAGGAGCTGTGTGGCCTTTGGACACAGGGAGTGTGGACAGACTACAGACTTTTCCGACTTGCAGGGAAATGGCTGGGTTTTGCATCTAATTTGGAATCTGTGACTAAAGCCTTGCCTAAAGCTGCTCTTCTAAGGACAACTGCTAGTACCAGGCAGAAGTAAAGTTCACGAGGCAAGAGTGTAGCATTTGTTGGGTTTTAGACTCTAAGTAGGAAACTGTCACCTGATCAGGAGGAGGGCAGTATACGCATTTATCGAGTCGGCCAGGCCTCAGCAGGGCAGGGTCAATCAAGTCAGGGCGACTCGTAGCGGCCAATACATAAACACCTGGGGGGAAAATAGTCTTTACTTAAATCCTGGTGAAATAATTATTGTAATAAGATATTTCTGTATTTACAGTTATTACCCTGTAAGGCTTCCACTCCGTCCAACTGAGTCAGCAGCTGGTTAACCACACGATCTGTAACGCCTGTATTATCATGGCCTCGCCGAGGAGCAATGGATTCAAATTCATCAAAGAAAAGAATGCAGGGCTTGGCCGCCTGCGCTCTGGGGAAAACAAGGTTTCGTATTTGAATAAGGCTTCAGAGTTTGCAAGGTAATAATTGTGTGTGTGTGTATATATATGTGTGTAAGTCTTTATAGCAAATTCTTAAGGAAGGCAAACTATGTAATTATCCTTGTTTTCAGTAAACTGGGTCTTTGAAACTTACTGTTGCTATGTATGGCCCACAGGGCCAGTTTTCAAAAAATATCCAGGTGTGCTTAAAAAGACTATTCTCCAGTTGTTGGGTACGTGTTCTACATATGCTTAGATCAATCTTGAGTATGTTGTTTAAATATTCGGAGACCTATGAAAATCTTCTATGAAGGTAGATTTATCCATTTCTCCTTGCAATTCTATCAATTTTTGCCTTAAATATTTTGAAGCTACCTTACTGAATACACACAATTTTAAAATTGTAAATTTGTCACCGTGTGGTGACTGCCTTTATCTGTAACTGTTCTGCTGCTTAAACTGAGTGGTGGAGATACAGGAGTTCATTTCATTTAAAAAATATATGGACATTATATTCTCCAAATGTGTATTTTATAATGAAATTTTAGAATGACACAAAGTAGTTTAAATTTAAAATCTTACTTTCATTCTTAAATACTAGCTTCTGTATTTTATACAAATGCCACAGTAAATAGTTTCTTTTATAAATTAACATTGCATGTGGCCAACTTAAACTGGAGTAATTAGTGCTTCATATTACTTGGAGATTCCTTTGAATAACCACTTATGATTTACTTTCAGCATTTCATGAATATTTCTATTGTAAATATTTCTATTGTAAATATAAAATTTTCAAAATTTAATATAAAAAATGTTAGTGTATTTGGAGAAACAATTGTCAAGCTTATTAATAAATCACAGTGTCGGTTACTTAAACCGTCATAGGGAACCAACCTAATAAAAATATCCCGAACCGCTTGTTCACTTGCTCCAATGTATTTGCTCAGTAACTCTGGCCCCTATTGGGTAAAATAAAATTAAGTTAGAATTGAAATAAAATTCTTTAAAAACAAAATATAATTGTTGTTTATGACTTAGTCCATTTAATATGATCAAACAGCTGTCTCAAATCCATCTTTAACATTATGTGGCTGGAATAAATATCCTGTCACAGGTTCTACACCTTGTGTCTCCTCTGACAGTCTCAGGGCTTAGATCTCTGACAGAATGCCACATCCTCAGAAAGGCCTGGCTGCCGACCCCATCGGATCCTACTTGTTTGTCTCTCTCCACCAGTAGAATGTAAGCTCCAAAAAGGCAGTTTTGTTTACTGAAACCCCAGTGCCAAAAACAGCATAAGTATTGAATAATTGTTTACTAATGAACAGTTTAAAAAGGGAAAATGTTCCATCTATCTCAGATCTTCGGAGACTCCAGAAAATGTGTAATGAGATATGAATTATTTTAATCAGCATTTTCAATTCCTGAAACCAATCTATTTGGACAGAAGGTGAAGAATAGATCCTCTTTTTTTTTTTTTTTTAAAGATTTTTTAAAATTTATTTATTTGACAGAGAGATATAGCACAAGCAGGCAGAGCGGCAGGCAGAGGGAGAGGGAGAAGCAGGCTCTCCGCTGAGCGGGGAGCCCGATGCGGGGCTCGACCCCAGGAGCCTGGGATCATGACCTGAGCCAAAGGCAGCCGCTTAACCAACTGAGCCACCCAGGCGCCCCTAGATCATCTTTTCTAAACGTCAACTGAAAAACTTTCAAAACTATTCCTTTAACAAAATCAATAATGAGGACAGTCTTTTCTTAAATTGGGATCTTTTTACAAACTGAATAGGCCCAGGGGCACCTGAGTGGCTCAGTCAGTTGAGCGTCCAATTCTTGGTTTCGGCTCAGGTCATGATCTCAGGGTGGTGGGATTGAGCCCTGTGTCGGGCTCTGTGCTCAACACGGAGTTGCTTGTCCCTCACCCTCTGCCCTTCCCCCTATTTGCACACTTGCTCTAATAAATAAAATCTTTCAAAACAAAACTGAATAGGCCCTAAAGTGATCTCTAGTGAAAAATCGTTACCTCAAAAAGACCAAATACTGATCAGGCTATGTGACCCCAATAAAGAATTTCTACTACTCACCTAGCTAGGTATCTATTGACATACTAGTATTTAATGAGATTTCCTAGTCAATGCAGAACCACAGAGGATGGAACAAGAAACAACTAAGGCAAAATACTATGAACAAGCAACGTACTGGTGTCAGTGAAGGCCCTTGTCTTTGATGCATGTCTCCCAGGCTCCACCCTGACCCACCCCGACAAAATTGTCTTTACTGAAACCTTTCTGTTGACAATTTATTCCAAACCATGATTTGAAGGTTTACGAAAAGGGACAAGATGTCCTCCCCAATGGAACAATCTAAAATACAACAAGATGCGTAAGCTTTAATCCCGAAGATTGTTTTCCTTTAAATAGTGAAACTACATTCTAGTGACAAGCAAAGAGTATATATAATCACAGTTATTCCAGAATCCCGGAAAAGAAGGGAGGAAAATTTAAGTTACAGTGTTTCTCCATCACTGCCAGGGTAGCTGGTAACCATATAACCAGCTCATTTAGAAAAAAAAAAAAATCATGTCATTACAAAAAGGGTAGGCATAACCTGATTGCAAATTACTAAACTGGCTTTCACATTATAAATCAACTTTGAAAAAGGCTACAATCTGTATTGATTCCTTTCCCTTGAAATCTAATCACTCTTCAGTGCACTACTGTGGGGTTGCTGAAAGCGTACAAATAAGATACGGCACCTCAGGCTGCAAGGACATGCCAGCGGCCGACTGAGGCACTCCCCAACGTTGTCTGCCGGCGTGTCCTGTCATCCCCGCTTGCACCTTCTGAGGACACTCGGGCACACTGTGGCACACGCGGGGGTGAAACAGCCACCAAGGAACGGAGCTAAAAAAACCCGACTTCCACCTTAGTGTGGCCTCCGACCCCTAGTCTTCTAGGTTTTCTTCCCCCTTCAGGTGTAGTTTGCTCTTTTATCTGAGTATTTATGCATGATTCTACTTGATAATGCATGAAGATTTACATGAAGCAAAAACAGCATGAGCCCTACAACAGAGACGTGGCTCATGATGCAATGTCCCACACAGCCCAGTGTGGAGCCCAGTGTGGGGCTTGAACTCAGGAGCCTGACAGCAAGACCTGAGCTGAGATCAAGAGTTGGATGCTTAACCGACTGAGCCACCCAGGTGCCCCCTCCCACAGAGCTTTAACTAATAGATGGATCGCTGCTACTAGTTTTCCAAATATGAGACTAACCCACGATCAAGAAATATAAATGGTGTGGGCAAGGTTATGGAGAACCAGGTACACTCAGCATTGCTGGTGGGGCCATAAAATGATGCAGTCACTGTGAAAAACAGATCGGCAGTGCCTCAGTAAGTCACACCCGGAATCATACGCCCCAGCAACTACACCGCCTAGGTATATATTCAAGAGAAATGAGAACATGTCCACACAGAAATGTGTACACAGATGTTTACAGCAACATTATGCATAAGAGCCAAAAGGTGGAAATAACCTAAATATCCACCAATCACGAATGGAGAAAAACCTGACACCCACACAATGAAGTATCATTCAGCTTTAAAAAGAACTGAAGTACTGGGGTGTCTGGGCGGCTCAGTCAGGTTAGCCTCTGACTCGATCTCGGCTCCGGTCATGGTCTCAGGGTCGTGAGATGGAGCCCACACTGGACTCTGTGCTGAGCATGAAGTCTGCTTGAGATTCTCTCGCTTTCTCCCTCTGCCCCTCCCCCCCCATAAAATCTAAAAAAAAATGTGTCTTTAAAAAAAACAACAAACTGCAGTATTGACGGCTGCTACCACTTAGATGAACCTTGAAAACATTCTAAGTCAAGGAAGCCAGTCACAAAAAGATGACATACTGCATGATTCCTTTTATATGAAATGTCCAGAACAGGAAAATCCCTAGACAGAAAGCACATTAGTGGCTGTCACGGGCTGCGGGGACAGGGAACAGGATGAAAAGTTTTGAAATAAGAAGAGCGAGGTGGTGGTTACACAGCGCTGTGAATGCACTACATGCCACTGAACTGTCTACTTTGTTACGTAAATTTACCTCCATTAAAAAGAGAAAAGGTAAATGCAGGACAAACCTTGACACTAATGAAATTCATGCCACTCTCCCGTGCGATTACTCCACCTAGTAAGGTTTTTCCTGTTCCGGGAGGACCATACAACAGTACTCCTGTTCTTTGTCGTATGGGCAAGTTTGCAAACAGTTCTGGGTACTGAAAAACACAAAAATATGACAAAGAGCTCAAGTCTAAAAAAAGGACTAAGCAGCAAAGTCAATGTACAGGAAGAAGTATTTGGATGGGAGTAACTTCCACCTTTACTAACCGTATAACGACAGAAAATGAAGTTCCGACTCAGTATATGAGTTCAAAGGAACTACCACCGATTTTTACCAATTAGACCATGGAATACATTCTTCATAAAGTGTGTATAACTGCCTCTGAACTTCCTTCCATTTTGTCATGTTTTTTAAAAATATTACAACAGTACTACATTTAGAAAATAAAACCCAATCTTTCAACAAGCATATACTGCCTTCCCCTTGTATGGTTCACAGGGCAACTTAGGATAGCTATGTATATTCAAATATAGTGAATCAAAGAAAGAAAAATAATAGAGAAGCACGTATAATGATAACCGTAAGCTCTCCCAAGAGCCTCCATGCCGAGCGGGTGACTGACTGCTTCTAAATTACTGGAGAGCAAGACTTTGTGAACAGGGGAGCCAAACATCAGGCTAATGTCAGCAATATCCTGGTCTCCTCTGTTAGGTATGCCTATTCAGTTCCCCCTGCTGACAAAATTCTAACCCCATCTCTCTCTCCATTCTAATCTGAAGAGGCCCCAACGTCAGCCATTATGCAAAGAGCCTCTGTGAATCTGGGTGCCGATGCCCAGACCGAGCATTTGGGGGGCATGATCCTGCTGGCAAGTGCTTCCACGCCCACCTTCTCTCAGGCTTTAACCTGCAGTCCTGGGCTGCCCTCAATATGCCCCGGGCCCACTGGCCACGGTTTCTAGGACTTGCCATCTAGTCTCATATAACTGAGGTCCTTACCCATGTCTTTGCTCTTTGCATGGGTCGCCGATCTCACGCAATGATCCTTCCCTCGCAGGTTTGCGGTTCAAATGCACTACCACCTAGATGGTACCTTTTGATCTTCTGAACAATCTACCCCTGCCCCCTTTATCCTGCCACCTGCCTGGTCTGTGCTGCCTGCTAACTCTGTCTTTCTAGGACTGAGACCCAGAATCTGGAATCTGACTTAATCCCTCAGTTCTGTGGACCTAGATGACTCTTCCAGCTTATTCCTACCCGTTTCTGTTCAAATCCCAGCTGACAGTTCATTTGCTTTAAGTATCATCTGAATGATTCAAGCAAAACACAAGATTTATGCAATTCACATCAAAATATACATACTGTAAATATCACCCCAGCTTTAAGTTATGTACAGGCAAGGAGTATATCAAATACTTCAAAAAATCTGTTAGAGTATCAAAAATAGTGCTGGCATTTATTTGGTAACTCAGTAAATACTTCTTGAATCGAACTGAGATTAGGCAAGCCAACACATAAAGCCATTCAGTGGTTCTTCTGGAAGTAAGTACTTGGTTTTTTTTAAGTACCTTGGCTGGTAACTGGATGGTATCCATGAGTATCTGCCGAACTTCATGTAATCCACCAATCTTATCCCAGCCCAGGTCCCTAGGTTTATGCAAGTTGACATTTCGCAGAGACACAGGAATAAATCCATGGAGAGCCTTTTGGAAGTCCAATGTTGTTAAAGCTAATTCTGTTTAAAAATAAACACAACTTGTTTTGGTAGTCATATCTATATATGAATCTTCAAAATTTGCTATCATCTTAGCAGGAGAGGCTGATTTCCTACTCACCTGCTTATCTGAATACTAAAATAGAATATATTTAATTCTTACTATATTAACTTTCTCTGCAATGGCAAGATTTCAAATTTTGGATTTAATAGGAACACGTACC
Organism: Leptonychotes weddellii; assembly: GCF_054177405.1. Taxonomy (NCBI): domain Eukaryota; kingdom Metazoa; phylum Chordata; class Mammalia; order Carnivora; family Phocidae; genus Leptonychotes; species Leptonychotes weddellii. The sequence continues at coordinate 64,752,080 of NC_138380.1, read as the reverse complement.
TTCCCTGGTGGATATGCTCTGATGAGAGAGGTGAGAATGTATGGCTCGATCCACAAGCACTGTAAAATCTCTAGCCACAAACCCTTCAGTTTCTTTAGCTATACGTTTCAGGTCAAGATTAGTGAAATTGCTTATTTCACAGTCCAGTTTATTTTTTATTACGTTATGCAGAATTTCACACCTTTGCTCCTAAAGAAAAAAACACGAAATTCAATTTTTTTTTTTTTTAAGATTTTATTTATTTATTTGACAGAGAGGGAGAGACAGTGAGAGAGGGAACACAGCAGGGGGAGTGGGAGAGGGAGAAGTAGGCTTCCCGCTGAGCAGGGAGGCTGATGTGGGGCTCGATCCCGGGACCCTGGGATCATGACCTGAGCTGAAGGCAGACGCTTAATGACTGAGCCACCCAGGGGCCCCACAAAATTCAATTTCTAATTTTACTCAAATGTAAACTCTAGTACATATATTTTCAGAAAAACCAGGTTGACACAATCTAGGGTAACAGAAAGAGATTGGCAGTTGTCTGCAGATGCAGTGGGGGAGGGACGGATTGCAAAGGGGCACCGGGAAACTTTTGGCAGTGATGGAAATGTCTGTTCCCTTAACTGTGGTGATGGTTTCATGACATATACACGTTAAATGGTATATAAAGTAGATAATATATACATGTTAAACATGATTAAATTGTACAATTTTTTTTCTAATTTTAAACTGTACACGTTATTTTTTTTTAAAGATTTTATTTATTTGAGAGAGAGAGAGATGGTGACAGAGATAGCGAGAGCACAAGCATGGGGAGAGGCAGAAGCAGAAGCAGGCTCCCCGCTGAGCAGGGAGCCCGATGCAGGACCCGATCCCAGGACCCTGGGACCATGACCTGAGCCAAAGGCAGACGCTTAATGACTGAGCCATTCAGGTACCCCTGGGCATCCGACTCTTGGCCTCAGCTCCGGTTTTGATTTCAGGGTCGTGAGTCCAAGCCCTGTGTTGGGCTCAGCATGGAGCCTACTTAAAAAAGAAATAGATATTCAATGACCAATACTACTACCGTTCTGTTATACTTACTACTAGGTTTAATACTTTCATTCTTCAATAACAGGTAATTAGCACAGGGTCTGAATATTTAGGATAAGAATTTTAAAGGGGTGCCTGGGTGCTCAGTCGGTTAAGTGTCCGACTCTTGATTTTGGCTCAAGTCATGATCTCACAATTGTGAGATGGAGTCCCATGTCAGGCTCTGCGTTCAGCATGGAGTCTGCTTGAAATTCTCTCTCCCTCTCCCTTTGCCCCTCCCCTGGCTCGTGTGCTTTTTCTCGCTCTCAAAATAAATAAATAAAATCTTAAAAAAAACAAAAAGAATTTTAAAGAAGAGGTTAAAGTGTGCTTGTCTGTCCTGGAACATACTTCTTTGAGCTCATTGCCTCTAAAACCTTCCTGAACGTGAGTCCCCAAAGGGGACGATGGGCCATGTGGGCTTGTGATATTGTGATTTATGATAAGAAATATAGATTTGGTTTTTGTCCCTGTTTCTGGCCCAGATCTCCTAAAACCCTTAGAATTTCTTAAGTGGTAAGAATGATAAAGGCGCCCTGATATTCACACCCTTTCCAACACACCAGAATTTATGTTAATGAGGGAGGCGTTTCAGAAAGCACCTAAGGCTGAGGGCTGGCTGCCAGGGAACCAACCATAGAGGGTTGACACTTGCAGTACCACACTTCGATTTCCAGGAAGGGGAAAGGGTTGAAGGTTGAAGATTGAGTCAATTGCAAAAGGCCAAAGATTTAATCAATCATGCCTATGTAATGAAATTTCCACAAAAACCCAAAAGGAGAGGATTCAGAGAGCCTCCAGGTTGGTGAACCAGAAAGCTTCCATGTGCCATCTTGCCAGGCCCTAAACATCACAAGGACAGAAGCAGCTTGGTGAGAACAGAACCTCATCCTATGTATCTCTTCATCTGGCTATTGATTTGTATCCTTTAATATCCTCTGTAATAAACTAGTAATCTACTGAGTAAACTAGCTTTCTTAGTTCTGTGAGCTGCTCTGGAAAAATTACTTAAAGCCAAGCAGGGGGTTGTGGGAACCTCTGATTTACAGCTAGTTGGTCAGAAGCATAGGTAACAAGCTAGACTTGCAATTGGCACTGAAGTGGAAAGCAGTCTACAGGATTGAGCCCTTAATCTGTGGAATCTGATGCTATCTGAGTAGACAGCAGAATTAAGTTGAATTCTAGCACACCCATCTGGTGTCTGAGAATTGCTTGGCGGTGTGAAGGAAAAACCCACACATTAGAATTGAGTACTAAAATCATAGAGGGTAAAGAATATTGGTGCTCGTAAAGAAACAAATGTTTAATCAAATTTTAAAAAAACATCTATTTGGATAAAAAAGGATAAAAACCATATGATCATTTCAAAAGCACTGGACAAAGTATAACATCCATTCTTGATAAGAACTCTCTGCAAAATACGTCTAACAGGGAATATACCTCAACATAATAAACGCCAAGAAAAGCAAAGCTGGAGGTATAATTCCAGACTTCAAGTTATATTACAAAGTGGTAGTAATTAAAACAGTATGGTACTAGCACATAAAAACAGACACAGAGATCAATGGAATAGAACAGAACACCCAGAATAAAACCCAGAATTAGATGGTCAACTAATCTTCGACAAAGGAGGAATGAACATAAAATGGGAAAAAAGACAATGTCTTCAACAAATGGTGTGGGGAAAACTGGACAGCTACATACAAAGAATGAAACTGGACCGCTTTCTTTCACCATACACAAAAATAAATTCAAAATGGACTGATGACCTAAATGTGAGACCTAAAACCATAAAAATCCTTAAAGAGAGCACAGGCAGTAATTTCTCTGACATCGGTCAATGCAACATTCTTCTACGTGTATTTCCCAAGGCCAGGGAAATAAAAGCAAAAAATAAACTGTTGGAACTACATCAAAATAAAAAGCTTCTGCACAGCGAAGGAAACAATCAACAAAACTAAAAGGCAACCTACTCAGTGGGAGAAGATAGTTGCAAATGATATATCTGATAAAGGGTCAGTATCCAAAATATACAAAGACCTGATATAACTCAGTACCCCAAAAACAATCCAATTAAAAAATGGGCAGAAAAAAAATGGGCAGAAGACATGAACACAAATTTCTCCAAAGAAGACATACAGATGACCAACAGATATGAAAAGATGCCCAACATCACTAAGCATCAGGGAAATGCAAATCAAAACTACAATGATCTAGGTATCACCTCATGCCTGTCAGAATGGCTAATAAAAAACACAATAAGTACTGACAAGGATGTGAAGAAAAAAGAACCCTCATGCATTGTTTGTGGGAATACAAACTGGTGCAACCATTGTGGAAAACTGAAGAGGTTCCTCAGAAAATTAAAACTAGAACGACTCTATGATCCAGTGATCACACTACTGGGTATTTACCATCAAAAATACAAAAACACTAATTCAAAGGGATACATGCACCCCTATATTTATGGCAGCATTATTTACAATAGCCAAATTATGGAAGCAGCCCAAGTGTCCATCACCAGATGAACGGATAAAGGAGATGTGGTACATATATACAATGGAACGTTACTCAACCATAAAGAAGAATGAGATCTTGCCATTTGCAACAACATGGATAGAGCTAAAGAGTATAATGCTAAGCGAAATACATCAGAGAAAGGCAAGTATCATGTGATTTCACTCATATGTAGAATTTAAGAAACAAATGAGCAAAGGAAAAAAAGGAGACAAACCAAGAAACACTCCTAACTACAGAGAAGAAACTGATTGTTACCAGAGGGACAGTGGGTGGGGGGATGGGTGAAATACATGATGAAGGTTAAAGAGTATACTTATGATGGGGGGGAAAACAAATATGTGTATATATATATATACACACACACACACATATTCGTAATTCTATTTGCATTTCTCACTAAATGCTCTTTCTTACTAAAAAGAAATCTTTAAAAAAGGTAACTATGTAAGGTAATGGATGTGTTCAATTAAGTTGATTGTAGTAAATATTTCATAATGTATATGTAAATCATATTGTATAAATATATACAACTTTGTTAATTATACCTCAATAAACTGGAAAAAAAAAATTCGAATGTCCATGATGTATTTACAGATTTCACCAATGGAAAATGAAGTTCAGAATTTGTAGGGTTTTTGTTTTTTAAATGGAATAACAAAACTTCAATAATTAAAAAAAATGTTTTCCAAAAAGCCTTGGAAAGTACACAGTAACATTTCAGATGGTTATAAATGGAAATTGTGCGTCTGAGAACAACATGCACCAAATGTCACCTTTTAAATATCCTTAAGCGTAAGTTTAAAGCCATAAATTAGTAATAAAATTAAAAAATGAGGGATGCCTGGGTGGCTCAGTCAGTTAAGCGTCTGACTCTTGATCTCAGGGTCATGAGTTCAAGCCCTGCATTGGCTCCATGCCTACAAATAAATTTATTTATAAATATATTTTATATAAATTATATTAATTAATAAATTTAATTAATTTATAAATAATAAATTTATGATAAGTACAAATATATATAAATTATTTAAAATAAATATAATTAATTAAATACATAAATAAAGTAAAATTGAAAAATGGTTTATATGAAGAGGGGCATATTTCAACAATCTTCACAAGTAGTATTACCTGATTAGGAGGTTGAATATGATGGACACACTGAAATACATGAATTCCTTGAGCAGAGACAAGCGAAGGATGCAGAGAATGTTGAGACTGGCTTGTGGCAATCAGTGCAACCAAACTTCCCATGGAAATAAACTCTTTCATCATATCACTCAAAGCTAGAATAAAGCAATACAGTGTAAAAGCTTGGTAAATATAAACATGAAATTTAAGAATTATACACTCATTAAAAATAATAACCTGGGGGCGCCTGGTGGCTCAGTCATTGGGCGTCTGCCTTCAGCTCAGGTCATGATCCCAGGGTCCTGGGATCGAGCCCCCCATCGGACTCCCTGTTCCAAGGGAAGCCTGCTTCTCCCTCTCCCACTCCCCCTGCTTGTGTTCCCTCTCTCGCTGTGTCTCTCTCTGTCAAATAAATAAAATCTTAAAAAATAAATAAATAAATAACCTGAATTTGAGCTTTTAGGTGGAGTGCAAAGAGTATGGATCCTTCATACCTTCTAAAAATTAAATCTGCCACTCATTCACTGATTGATTTACTGGGGACCTAATATCAGCCCCACTCCAACCAATCTAATGGAGGCAGAGGAAGTACTGTAAACTCAGTCTGTATACTCAGAACAATGCCTAGGTGGTTCCTTACTTCTAGATCTTAGAAGTAAATGAACAGGAGTCTCTGAAATAAATACAGAAGGATGATAAATTCCCATATTGTGCTCTGTTGATTAGGCAAAATACAGTTCCTATTACAATGACTTCCTGAACAATCTCTTTCCACCCCAGGTCTTGCCAGGTTTGGTTATTAGGAGGTCAGAGCTGCAACAGGCATTAATCAGGTGTATCTGAGTCTTGACCTAGAAATTTGCAGCATTCCATTAAACATTACACTAACAAGTTTTGCAGATCCTACAGGACTCTAACTCTGAGATTAACGTGGGTTTATAATAACCCAAGGTACTGTGGTTGCATTTTGTCTCTGTTCCAGCTGTTAAGAACCATGAGGCAGCTACATGCGGCCAAATCCTCTGACACTCCCCCAGCTCCCTGCGTGAATTCTAAGCTCCAGGCACAGGGTAGTCACTAACATCCCACCATTTCTCGTACCTCTGTGCCTTTGCCTGTGGATCGATCATGCTTCCTTTGCTTCCTCGTTAGCTGCTTCATGCTAATTTCTACTCCTCCGTCAAAATTCAGTTAACTGCAGTTATCAACTCCCCCCAACAGCCTTCTCCGCTAACTCCTTACCACCCCTCCCAGTCCCAGTTGAGGGTGTGCGCTCCTACGGTGCCCCACGTACATCTCCAGCAGAGCAGATCCCACCACCTCTGAGCTGTGCCACCCTGGTCAAATGACTTAATCTCTCCATTTTCATTTATTCACCCGGAGAATATCTGCATGTAGAGTACAAAACAATCCTAACCCAGAAAAGGCACTCAATGCATGGTAGCTACCATTATTATCATCAGTATTCTGTACGAAAATTGTCCGTTTACTTTTCATTCCGCTCCTAGACTTTGAGAACACAACTGTGCATAAGCATTAGACAAACATTTGTCAAATGAACAAAGCCAGAGTAAATCTGTACAACGAAGCAATTTCTAATAAGCACAGGAGAATGAAAAGACCCCAGAAGACTAATCACAAAGCTGCAGAATTTTCACACTGCACTTGTCTACCAATTTTACTAATACAGAAGCCTCAAAAGCAACACGTAACATCGCATTATCTGAAGAGAGCAGATTTATCAGTAAGACTAAAACTGTTGGCTAACCAAAGGAAAAGGCCCACAGCCCTGAGCGGATGCGTTTCCATTACCATGTGCCAGCCGCTGGCTCTGCACGGCCTCAGGGCCGTGCTCATGTTCTGGGACAGCAGGCCGGCCTACAATGAGGTCAAGGTCGTCCAGCAGAATCACGGAAGGCTGCCTCCATGCCGCCTCGGAGAAAGCCAGCTCCAGGGTTTTTTGTACGTTTTCAAGCCTTTTCCCTTAATATGGGAGATATGAAATGGTTTTAATGTTATTTCAGGCCTGGTAAGTTCCGGCTGCCCTTTTGAGAGCATTAGAAAAGCTCAATATTGATTTAACTCTGAAAATTTCAGCCACATTTTGTCAATATACCAATCACTGAAATTTGTTAAGCATTACCTTGGTTTTAATTAATGTAGTCTCAAAGGACTCACTAAAGAACTGAATTTTATAAAGTGGAAAAAAAGGAACATGCTACTGTAAGTCCTGTATGTACGTATTCTTACCTGGCCTTATTCCATAGAAAATTTCAGATGGCATACAACAAAACAGTAAAACAAAGGAGGATGTGGAAGAACGTTAAATAAGAGTAGGGGATCAAGATTCAGATAAAATCAAACATAAATGTAGCTGTCCAGAGATCCTATAGTTACTATATTTCAGTCATACACTGGCTTCAAACTTCCTGGTGAATTGCCAACTTTTAATTTTCAAAGAACAGAAAATACACAAATTCATAAGCCAAAATAAAGAGTTCCTGTTACTTAGGTCTACAACAAAACTTTCACATGAAGCCTCAAGTAGGACTCTGAGAGATGGACAGTCTCTCTAAAACCACCTTTGTAGCATACGAAGTAATGGGTTTTTGAAGGCTATTTCTTCGTTTCTTACCATATACTAGATAAAATACACAAACACAGAGCATGGGACTAATTGGGATGACACGGTAGAGGTAGCCAAGGGGGGGAAAACGTTACTCAAAATAAAATCTTTCCAATCTTGTTTTTAAAAAAAATAGGTAATAAGCAGTAAAGACCTAAAAAGTACCAAAGTGTACATGGTAAATTGTAATTCTCCTCTTCACTGTCCATAGCCAGCCTTCCCCGCCTCACCCAGGGTTTCTCTAGCAATTCAGGGATAATGTATACCCATTAGAGTACACCTTAGATACTAACGTTCCCAGAATGGTCTAAGTTGGCATTTTCAGAAATATAGTTTACAAAGAGTTTTGGCTAGGAAAAAAAGGAGGGGGCCTCCATCAAGTATGGAGAGTTTAAAAAATTTTGCTGAAAATATTAGAAAGCCAAAGATTTTAAATTTCTTAGGAATTTCAATGACTAACAGAAAAATTAAAGATCAGATATTCACATTTATTAGATGAACGGCATTAAATAACATTTCCGTCTTTCTAGCAAAAAAAGGTTTTATATAGAGTGTTATATTCATACCTCGTAAAGTTTTACAGTCAACTATCTCCACGTGGGCATCCAATATGTCAGATGCTTCTTTACAGACTGCCTTGGCTAAAGTTGATTTTCCAGTGCCCTAGAAAATAATTGCTTCGTAAGCAATATACTCAATCACAGAAATAACTTGTTACTGTGGCAACTATCAAGATTCAGCCTCACCGATCAAGTGTACACTACCCAATGTTCTATGTCTGTTATATCTCAATAAAGCTAGGGGTTAAAAAAAGAGAGAGAAAGGAAAAGAAACCCTACATCCCTGGAGCTCTAGGATCATATTATGGTGGGTGATGTTTAGTATAAACTAATAGGAAGGGGTGAAAATGTGGACTCAGGAAGTTTTAAGAGCACTGCAGGTAAGTGGGAAAGATTTCCTAAATATGTATTTAAGTCTATCAAAGAAAAATATGTTATATTCTGCAAAGAAACCAGGAGGCTCCAGCTTCCCAGCCTTCAGATGGGAATCCCAGGATTCAAGTAGTACAGAAACACAGGCAAGGGTAATAGAGGACAACCCAACCTCTGGAGTATAAGCCGCCCAAAAAGGGGCATTTCCCACCCCAATTCCAACCCCAATTGGTACTGACACTAAAGATAATAAATTGCTTTGAGAAAGTAAAAAATGTATATACCAGTCTAGTACTGTGTGAAAAAGACAGGTGTTACTAAAATAACTTTTGTTTCAAGTTGTTAGAAGCTGGATGTATCCTATGTTCATTATAGGGCAGAGACAGAAAATGCACATCTAATTTGTTTTTACAATTTGTTAAAACAATCACTAATAATTTCTTTTACCTTTAAAAACAGGCAATGCTTCATTATTTACTAGAAGGGAATAATGTGAGTATTAGATAATTTTTCTAGAGAAATGAACCCTAATCCCATTTAATTTCAACTATTTTTATCTTTTTTTTTTTTTTTTTAAGATTTTATTTATTTATTTGACAGAGAAAGACAGTGAGAGAGGGAACACAAGCAGGGGGAGTAGAAGAGGGAGAAGCAGGCTTCCTGCAGAGCAGGGAGCCCGAAGCGGGGCTCAATCCCAGGATGACCTGAGCTGAAGGCAGATGCTTAATGACTGAGCCACCCAGGCGCCCCTTAATTTCAACTATTTTTAATGGAAACATTTATTACCCACTTCCCGATTATCTTAAATTAACTGTAATTTTAATCCAGTTTCTTGATCATTTACAGATTTACCGTGACAACCAATTAGTGTACCATGTGGCCCTCAGAGACTCTTAAGGTGGGCAGAACTGTTTACTTTTATATTAAGTGACTCCCAGACTATATAGGGTTTGATCCTGGTTTATAAAATATGCAAAAAATACAAAATAATGATAAACACTTAGCAGAGAAAGGTAAAAATGTTCTATAATCATCCCACCTCACAGAAGTAGCCAAAGTCAACTGTTCTGATGTTTCATCCTTCCAGACACGCTCCGCACATTTTATGTAAATTTATGAAGATGGGATTATTTGTGCGGGTTCATGACAAATCACTGTCCTCCTTATGGACAAATATGGAGCCGCACCCATTCCCCAGCACGCCGCTGCTGAGACATACTGGACTGAAACAAGTTCCATAAGCCCCTTCCTAATGTACATTAATGCTGCTTCCAATTTTTAACTATTATAAGTAAAGCTAAAATAAATATCCATATGCCTGTTTACTTGTCAGATTATATGTTCAGAATAAATTTCTAGGAGTGGAATTACTATATCAAAAGGTACACGTTTAAAATTTTGCTGAACATTGCTATAGTGTCCCCTAGAAAGGTTGACATTGGTAGGTTTTTATAATTCTTTTAATACAGGTTTTCTCCTTCAGTGTACTATTTATTTCTTACCCTTGTTGCTTTGTCTAGCTTTAAGAGCCCTGCACTGGTTCTAATATTTTGTTTTTCAGCACCATGAGCTGGCAAAACAGGCAAGCTTGTTATACAAAGTCTGAAATTTGGCAGGCACTCAACAAATCCTACCATCAATACAGCTTACAGAATTGCATTTACATTTAAAGTCAATGGGCTCCAGGGGCAGGCTGCCTCAGTTGGTGGAACATACAATTCTTGATCTCAGGGTCATGAGTTCGAGCCCCATATTGGATGTAGAGATTACTTAAAAATAAAACAATAAAGTCGGGCGCCTGGGTGGCTCAGTTGGTTAAGCGACTGCCTTCAGCTCGGGTCATGATCCTGGAGTCCCGGGATCGAGTCCCGCATCGGGCTCCCTGCTCGGCAGGGGGTCTGCTTCTCCCTCTGACCCTCCCCCCTCTCATGCTCTCTCTATCTCATTCTCTCTCTCAAATAAATAAATAAAAAATCTTTAAAAAAAAAATAAAATAAAACAATAAAGTCAATGCTCTCCAAAGAACAGAAATTAGGGGTGCTGAGATACAGGTCCCCTGCCATAATCATTTTGCCTAGTCAGAGGGCCTTCTCCTCACATAAAGTCATTCACATTTGTATAATAGCATTTTTCAGTTTACAAAGTGCTTTCACACATATTATTTCCCTTAAGTGAAGTTAATCCTAAGAAGGCAGATAAGAAACCAAAAACCTGCCTGAGGTCACAGCCGGTAAGTACATGACAGAGGTGGGACTCAGATCCAGGTGTTCTCTGCTTGTTCTTTTTTTTTTTTTTTTTTTAGATTTTATTTATTTGACAGAGAGAGAGATACAGCGAGAGAGGGAACACAAGCAGCGGGAGTGGGAGAGGGAGAAGCAGGCTTCCCGCGTAGCAGGAGCCCGATGCGGGGCTCGATCCCAGGACCCTGGGATCATGACCTGAGCCGAAGGCAGACGCTTAACGACTGAGCCACCCAGGCGCCCCTGCTTGTTCTTTCTATTAACCATGCTACTCCTAGGTGAGATGGGGAAGGGAGAATATTGCTTTTTCAAAATAAATACTCTACAATGAGGATGCATTTTGAAATCTGACAAAGAAAATCTAGAAACCACATAGAATAGTTGCTATATGTCACCAGCCTTGCATATCTGCGATAAATCCCACTTGATTATGGTATAAATTCTTCATATACATTGGTTGACTTGATTTGCTAATATTTTGTTGAGGATTTCTGCATCTATGTTCATGAGAGATATTGGTCTATAGTTTTCTTTTCTTGTAATGCCTTTGTCTGGTTTTGGTATTAGGGTGATGCTGGCCTCATAGAATAAGTTATGAAGTACTCCTTTTGCTTCTATCCTCTGAAAGAGATTGTAGAAAACTGGTGTAATCTCTTCCTTATGTGTTTGATAGAATACACCAGTGAACCTATCTGGGCCTGATGCTTTCTGTTTTATAAGGCTATAAATTATTGATTCAATTTCTTTACTAGATATAGATCTTTTTATATTGTCTATTTCTTCTTGTGTAAGTTTTGGGAACTTGTTTCTTTCAGGTAATCGGTCCATTCATCTAAGATGGTTATCACATTTGTGAGCAGAGTTGTCCATGACTATTACTATTTTATTATCCTTTTAATGTTTATGGAAACTGTAGTGATGTCTCCTCTTTGATTTCTGGTATTACTAATTTGTATCTTTTTTTTTCTTAGACTGGCTAGAGGCTTATCAATTTTATTGATCTTTTCCAAGAAGCAGCTTTCAGCTTCATTGATTTTCTCTATTGATTTCCTGTTTTCCATTCACTGATTTCTGCTCTAATTCTTATTACTTCTTTTCTTCTGCTTACCTTGGATTTCATCTGCTCTTCTTTTTCTGGTTTCCTACAGGGGAAACTTAGGTTATTAGAGTAGTTGCTATATTTTCAATAAGAATCAGAAGAAAGCAACTGGGCTAGTAACAGGAAAAAAGTTATTTTACTGGAGTTAAAAGTGAATGGAATTGAAAAAGCCTTAAAATCTTGAAATGAAAGAAAGAACAAGCACTCACAAAGATCATACTGTACCCCTGAAAACAATATTGCATTGGCAGAGAATAAAACTGTAAGCCCTTAAAAGGACAGGGGAAACCCTAGCAAAATGAAGATTCCTTTTTTTTTTTAATATGTATTATTTGAGAGAGACAGAGATAGTGAGAGAGAGCACGAGCACGAAGGAGGGGGAGAAGCAGACTCCCCGCTAAGCAGGGAGCCCAATGTGGGGCTTGATCCCAGGACCCTGAGATCATGACCTGAGCTGAAGGCAGATGCCCAACTGACTGAGCCACCCAAGTGCCCCAAAACTGATGAAGATTAAAGAGAAGACACAAATCACCAAGATCAGGAAACGGCCCATCACAACAGACTCCATAGCCATTCAAAGGATAGTAAAAGGAATACGGTCAACAACTTTATGCTCATAAATTTGACAATTTAGGAGAAATGGACCAATTCCTTCAAATTACAAACTACCAAATGTCTGCCAAGGTGAAATAGACAATTAAGGAAATTTAATTTATAATTAAAAAGTTAAAGGTGAAGTAATCTCCACACCCAGATGGTATCACTGGGGATTTTACCAAACATTTAAGGAAGAATGAATACCAACTTTAGATAATCTCTTCCAGAAAATGGAA
>NC_138380.1:64686203-64739149 GCF_054177405.1 Leptonychotes weddellii | reverse complement strand
GATGTGGGACTCGATCCCGGGACTCCAGGATCATGACCTGAGCCGAAGGCAGTCGCTTAACCAACTGAGCCACCCAGGCGCCCTAGCACAACATATTTAAAAAAAAATAAAGATAAGGGGCGCCTGGGTGGCTCAGTCTGTTAAGCGTCTGCCTTCAGCTCGTGATCCCAGGGTCCTGGGATCGAGCCCATGTTGGGCTCTCTGCTCGGCAGGGAGCCTGCTTCTCTTCCTCCCTCTGCAGCTCCCCCGGCTAGTTCTCTCTTTCTGTCAAATAAATAAATAAAATCTTTGAAAAAAAAAATGTAAGAAGAAACAATAATGACATCAAGTCATGGCTTGATCTAATATATATACACTAGGGGCGCCTGGGTGGCTCAGTTGGTTAAGCGACTGCCTTCGGCTCAGGTCATGATCCTGGAGTCCCTGGATCGAGTTCCGCATCGGGCTCCCTGCTCGGCATTGAGTCTGCTTCTCCCTCTGACCCTCCCCCCTCTCATGTGCTTTCTCTCATTCTCTCTCTCTCAAATAAATCAATAAAATCTTAAAAAAATAATAATAATATATATACACTATTATTTATAAAAGTTTTTTTTTTTTTTTTAAAGATTTTATTTAGTTATTTGACAGAGAGAGAGAGATAGTGAGAGCTGGAACACAAGCAGGGGGAGTGGGAGAGGGAGAAGCAGGCTTCCCGCGGAGCAGGGAGCCCGATGTGGGGCTCGATCCCAGGACCCTGGGACCATGACCTGAACCGAAGGCAGACGCTGAACAACTGAGCCACCCAGGTGCCCCTTATTTATAAAAGTTTTATGACTTAGTTTTATAACTAACCTCAAACCATGGTGCTTCTAGAAAAGTAAAAAAAAAAAAATGCAGAGACAGAGATCAGAGCCAATTACTTACAAGTATAAACATTCACAGCTAGAAGTAAAGTAAAACAAATGTGTCCTCATTCCAGTCTATGGATATATATGAAATGCTAGTGTATCTCAAGAAGCTGGAATCCACCACCTTACTTTCTTTCCCCCCTTCTATAGGCATTTCTGGGGATTGAGGAGTAAAATCCAAAACCACCAAGTGTTACAGGCTCCAGTGAACCAGCCCTTCCTTCTGGCTTTTGTGGATTGGAGCCAAATTTCCCCAAATGCCTCACCATCAGTGAATCTCCCTTCAGCATCTCCCATATGCCCTATTTGAAAAAAGTGATTCTGGGGGTGCCTGGGTGGCTCAGTCGTTAAGCGTCTGCCTTCGGCTCAGGTCATGATCCCAGGGTCCTGGGATCGAGCCCCACACTGGGCTCCCAGCTCAGCGGGGAGCCTGCTTCTCCCTCTCCCTCTGCCTGCTGCTCCCCCTGCTTGTACTCTCTCTCTCTCTCTGTCAAATGAAAAATTAAATATCTTTAAAAAAGAAAAGAGTGATTCTGGGAAAGTACAAAGCAGCTCCTGCCCACCAAGAAGCTATAATCCTGGGTGAGCCAGTCCACTTTGTTCCTATTCTTTGGGAGATAGTGCCTTAGGCACAATACACAGAGGATCCGCAGAAAATCCGGTAAAAGCTCACTCTGAAGCAAAGAGGCATTAAAAACACACAAGACTGTTCGGAGGCTGATGAAGACATCAAGGTTGGGAACAGGAAGCTGGTGTTTCCCACGGGGAAGGACCACATACTTGAAGCGAGCAGAACTTTAACTTGCTATGCAATCCTGGGCAAACTGTGCTATTTCCCTAGGTTTGTAGAGCAAGGCACCTAAATTAGTGATACCTAGGGTCGCTGTGGTGCTAAAGTTTTAAGATTCTACCAAAGATTTAGGGTGAGCAAAGGACTAATAGTAGGCCTATGGATTTGTCATTAGTGGCCTATTCTCATTATCAAAAATGTGCATGAACAAAATCAGTCTGTGTTCAAAACAAGTTAAAAAGATGTGATGTTCTTGGATACTGTTGTGGGAAACTGGAAATAGAATGCAATTTAGCCCCATTTATCAAAATTTTAAATATGCAGCCCCCTAGACTCTGCAATCCAATTTGTAATATTTTATTCCATATATATATATATACAAAGATGTTCAATGCATATTGTTTGTAATACATGGAAAGGTATCTCTGATATATTTTGTGGGGGGAGAAAACTGCAGAAAATGTGTATGTTCCCATTCTTTAAATCCTAAAGGTGTACTGAGATCCCAACATACAGTACATACTCATTCTAAGGCTGGGGTTAAAGAAAGAGAAAAACATTTTTTTACTCTCACTTGTAAAATATTTGTAATGAATGTGTATTACTTCTGTAGTTTAACATACTTAGAAGGGAATAAATTGGTGAATACAATAAAATGAAAACACAGACATAAGTCCTTTAGCTTTGGGGTTTACAACCTAAGCATATTAAATTCATAGCCAAGACAAAAATAGAAAAATAACAACTCTTTTGTTGGACAGTTTCAAGTATGACCCTGGAAGGTTAGAAGATTTGCCAGAAACAAATGAAGTTCAATAACAGTAAGTAAAACTCAATAATTCATAAAGCAAAAATAATTACATACAAAATTAGAGAACCTGGAAAGTGAGTAAAATAGAACACAAATTCAAGTAGGGAGCAGACCACAAGATAATGACTTAACAACAGTATATAGTTAACTTGAATATCCTGGACTGGTTACAGTAGCACACAAATTAGGTGTCATCTCACCTCCTTAAAAAAATTAATCTGAACATTTTCTTCCCATTGCTATATTATGTGACATTAGGAGAAAGTCATAGTCATCACATTTTGTACTTACCTGGTCCCCATTTGAGAGTCCAAGTTTCTGACCAACTTGTCTGTTAATTTCAGCCACATTTTCGCCTTGATCACTAAAATGCCTACCTTCCACCCAACTCAAGAATGCAGGCTGGTGACCCCAGGCTACTTCTATAGCTTGATTCTGTTTATTCAAGAAATAAGAAAGGGGGTAGGGAGAAGAAATAAGAAAGGAGGGGTGAGAGTTTTTATACGCTTTTCTGGATTCACATAAAAGATAAACTATTACTGGAACCCACACATAAAAAAAGAGTTCTACAGATGGATGGTAGCTCTCTGTTGTGCACATTAGAGCATTTAAAAAGCTATAAACAGGACACCTGGGTGGCTCAGATGGTTAAGCATCTGCCTTCGGCTCAGGTCATGATCCCGGGGTCCTGGGATTGAGTCCTGCGTCGGGCTCCCTGCTCTTTGGGAGCCTGCTTCTCCCTCTGCCTCTCTCTCTCTCTCATGAATAAATAAATAAAATCTTAAAAAAAAAAAAAAGCTATAAACAATGCTAATAACCAAAGCTGGTGATGCTATGGGTGAAACCAATACCCTTATTTTCTTATTATTTTTTAAAGATTTTATTTATTTGACAAAGAGAAACACAGTGAGAGAGGGAACACAAGCAGGGGGAGTGGGAGAGGGAGAAGCAGGCTTCCTGCCGAGCAGGGAGCCCGATGTGGGGCTCATGTGGGGCTCGATCCCAGGGATCATGACCTGTGCCGGAAGACGCTTAACAACTGAGCCACCCAGGCGCCCCTCCCTTGTTTTCTTATGATGCAAATTCATTCAACCACTCCAAAATTCAAAATGGCAATAGGTAGCCAATGAATTTACCTAAACTCTGAGCCATGTATATATATATATATATATACACACACACACATACTTATTCTGAATTAATGATTCGAAGAAGAAAACCACACCAGAACGTATCTCTGCAGTATTTTCTATAACAGTGAAAACTTAGGACTGTCTCAAATGTCTATTAACAGGAAAATTATTAAATGAGCTACAAATTTACTATTTTAGTAAAGCATGAGTCAATAAGTAGAAATATATGATCATTAAAAATGTAACAGTATTCGTTTATTAGAAGAGAATAAATGTACATGGTAAAAGCACAAAAATTACAAAAAATAAAAGAAGCTAGGTTCCTGTTCCCACAGGTAATTACTGTTAATAGTTTCTTATGTACATTTCCAGAAATTTTCTATTACACAGCTTCTTAAATAATTCTGAAAGTTTTACAACTATGGAATTATAAGTACAAAAATCAAAATATAAAAGGCATTCCCATTAAGATCAATTATATGAAATATGTTAAGTTTGTGACTAAGGACTTAAAAAACAATGTTTTCTATGATTAAAGAATTACAAACTCATTACCGAAACCTTAAAAAATATATAAACTTGGAAGAAAAAAGGAATTACTGATACTCCCTCCACAACAAGACAACCACATGAACAATTTTGTCTAGCTAATCCTGTTTTCTATGCAAAATTTTTTAAATAGTTGTATATTATAGTCAATGATTTAGTATCCTTTTCCCCACTTAGCACTGTATCATAAGCTTTTGCACACACATATCATTTTTTCAATAAAAAGTAAGGACTTCATTAATAGCCATCAAAACTTACCCATCTCAGAAGTTTTAGTATTTTGAAAGTCATTTATTTATATCAAAATAAATTCATTCATTTACATCAAACTTTACTACCTCAAAACTGATTATATAGGCTGCTGTTTCTTTAAATAGGAAAAATTTCAAAGGATGTTGGAGCCACTTCTGATGCAATATAACGTACTTTAAATTAGCCATGTTATTAAAATGTTATTAAAACTTTGTATAGAAGAAAGTCATCATGTATCACTTGTGTAATTTTTCCCACAATTCACAGGACAGTCCAACCGCTCAGGGTAACAAAACCCTTCCATCACGCACAGTGTGATAAAGTATACAGAGCCCTGGATTTGGAGTCAAATTCCAAATTAACTTGTCAGCTGTGTGTGAGCTGAGGTTACAAGGGTGAAGATGACCAACCGGCCATGTGCTTTCACACTCTTTCATCAGACTCTGTGGCATATAATTTCATGAGAAGAAACTTTCAAAACCAGAGATGTTAAATAAGGAAATACAAAATATGCCCTGAAATATCAAAGAGAAGGGTTCTACCAACTCACTGGAAAAGGGGAAAATCAACTTTATTAAATAGGAAAAATACTTCAGCTATTCATTTGGTCAAAACGTAGTAACCAGCTCCATAGTCATAACATATGTTCAGTTGGATTTAGTAAACTTTGCAGACTAATATGAGTCCATTTTCATGTAAAACCTTTCCCACCTGAACCACAGAACCTCAGATAAAGAGAAGAAACCAACAGACTGAAGAGAAAGGAGCCTGGGCTTCTCAGGAGGTCAATCAACAAAGACTGACCACCTGCTTCTGCCTATACCTGTGGTACTGGTATCACCTGGAGGGAACTTTCAGGTGGAATCACAGGTGGTCAGGCCTTAGGACCGGCCAGATCTGAGGCCTGGCTTCTCCCCTGCTAACACACAAAAAAATGACAAGTCTGCACCTGGCCATTTCTGGAGGGCGATTTAGGTTTATCTGTCTGCATTCAGTGTGGATGTGAATCCTTTCCCCCATTTCAGCAATCACAGCAAGCACTGAGCCCAGCATACAGACAAAATAACTGAATTAAAGCAACGGCTCTCAACTAGGGGCGATTTTTGTTCCCCAGGACACATCTGGCAACGTGTGGAGCCACGTGGAGACGTGTTTTTTTTTTTTGCTATCACTACTGAAAAGGAGTTGTGTTACTGGCATCTAGTGGACAAAGATCAGAGATCCTGTTAAATATCTTACAATACCCACCACAGTCCCCCACAACAAAAAATTATCCAGCCTAAAGTGCCAAGGTTAAAAAATCCTGAGTTAAAGCATCTACTGGGTATCCAGTCCTGAAATAAGGACTTGGATAAGCAAAAGACGATACTTGAAACACAGAGTACAAGTGAGATGTGTCACATAAACACAACAGTGAAGTTTTGAAAAGGAGACAAATGTGAACAACCCAGAATTTGAAAGCTAGGCAGAGGAGGTAAGATTATGCTCAGCTTTTGAAGGCACGAAATGAAGAAAAACGTTTTGGGGAGAAAGAATAGCATGAGTAAGAGTACAGAAGTAGGAAGGAGCTGGGTTATGAAAGAACAGTGAGAAGACCAGTCTGGATGCTGCAGAGTAAGAGACAAGAGGACAAATTACCTGGAAATGGTACCCACCTAGGAGGGCTAGTTTCCTAACATGTGAAAGTACAGAAATGATCTAGAAACCGCAGGTCCCTTTCGCCATCAACATTCTATGATTCTGTAACAGTAGGTCTCAATTCTTGTGCATCCAAGTAGCCCAAAGATATTTTTTAAATTACAGATGCCTGAAGCTCACTCCCCAAGATTCTGATTCAATAAGTCTGAGAAAGGACCAGAACATTCGTATTTTGAAAAGCTTAAAGGTAAATCTGACACAGGCCAGGAAACTATTCTCCTGACCCTCTTCCCATTACAGCATTATAGGTATTACGTACTCCATGCTTCAGCCCAAATAAAACAATTCAACACATTAACTCCCAACTCATGACTTCCTGCTTTAATAATTACCTATGCCCTCTAAACCAATAATGCTAGGGGAAAAATAATCTAGAAAAATAGTTCCAGAAAAGTAAGGTGGAAAGGTGGGATACTTAAAATTAATGTAAACTCTTAAATATGCACTCCTGCATGATTAGCCAGTGGTGGGTACCATGCATCCAGGATTTCAAATATTCTATCCCTTTGCCTGCATAAGCATACTCAAACTCAGAGACTATGTGCTTCTATTTCTAGTTATGAAAGCGCAGATGCTGTATCTCTTTTAATAATTAATTAGAAGGGTAACGGCAGGGGTTCAAGTATCCTACGTATGTACTTCCAAATATGCGTAATTCTGCACATTTTTGGTACACCTCGGAACTGTTCCAAGCATCAGCGACACAGGGAAGAACCTTATTTTATTAACCTACCCCGCTCGGGGGAGACGGTGCTCAGTCCCTGTTAACGTACCCTGTTAACCTACTGGGACTCTGCAAACCAAATCTGCCCCTCCCTCTGGAGGCCGGGACGGCAGCCGTGCAAGCACCTGGAAATCACTAGCAAGAAAAACATTTTTTTTTAATTAAAAAAAAAATTAGCGAATTTCCAGGAGCTTTTCCAAACTGGAGAAATATTTCTGAATGCAGACGTAGAATATTAGGATGCTTGAAAGCCCAGTCTCACCGAGTGAAAACACCTGAAAACAGGGCAAGTTAAAGGCCCAAGGCTGCACTAAACGTGGTGTGGGCTGCAGAGCCTGCCCCCGCCGGCCTTGCCCTCGAGCGGCCCTCAGTCTGGCCTCTGAACGGCTCGGTGGCGACGAAAGGCAGCCCGTGCCACGCCTCCCAGAGACGTGAGGGCCGCCGCGTCCCTAAAAAGTCTTGGCTCCGTCCGACCCCAGGCTGCCAACCAGGTGTCCCGAGTCTGGGCTGGGAGCCCCCGTCCAGGGCCGGTGCGTTACCTGCAGCAGGTGCAGCTGGGCCACGAGGCGCCGCGGCAAGTGGAGGAAGCAGTCGCGAGCGTTGGTGAAGACCACGGTTACCGCTACCCCACCACCCTCCGCACCCGCTAGGCGATCGCTGCCCCACATTGTGGACGAGCGAGGAGCAGCCCCCAGCCGTCCACTCAAGCGGACGGGGGCCACTGGGCAGACCGAGGGCGTCGGAGCCAGAGAAGATCGATCGGCCCCGCCCCCCTCGCCGCGCGCCCCCGGACGAGGAGGGGCGAGCAAGCTGCTCCAGCTCTCCGAGGTCTCTCCGCCAGGCCGCTGGAGGGCGGCACCTCGTTCACCGAAGACTCACTCACAGGAAACGATGCCCGACGCTGTCGATTCTCCAGCCAATCCCGGCACGCCTTGACCCATCTTCCTCTCTTACTGGGTGAACAGGAACGCGGCGAGCCGGATGTTGTCATTTTTGCAAGGGCCAAAATAGGCAAGATGGCGTCGAGCGGCGGGGAGCTTGGAGGCGTATTTGACCACCACGTCCAGAGGGCTGTATGCGACACGCGGGCCAAGTATCGGGAGGGGCGGCGGCCTCGTGCTGTCAAGGTAAAGTGATTTTGGTTTCATTCGCTATTCCTGATAGCTTTTTCTTAGCTCTAGCTCCACATGCCCAGTTTATGTAAATAGAGGCTTGAAGGGCTGCGGTCCTGTCCATCAGTCATTGGAGATGGGTATGAGAAACCGGTACTCAGTGACCAAAGATTCTCACGAACCCTTTGGTCAACTGCTATAACGTCAGCTCCGGAAGGACAGGGCTTTGTTTTAGTCATTGTATCTTCCGTGTTTACAGTGGTGCTTGGCGCATGGTAAGCACTCAGTGTATCTTTGTTCTCTCTCTCTAGTAACTTCTTCTGAGCCAACTTCTGCAAAATATGTCGACTGAAGATAGTCTGTGTTTTAATTAGAGGCCCTCACACGGAGGGGTGAATTTATTCTTTATTTTTTCTGCAGACCGGCTGAACGGAACGTTTCTTCTTTTCAGAGCTTTTAAGTTTTTAATTTTAATTCCAGTATAGTTAACATACAGTGTTATATTAGTTTCAGGTACAGTGTAATGATTCAGCAGTTCTGTACATTACTTAGTGCTCAGCATAAGTGTAGTCTTTAATCCCCAGAGCTTTTTTTTTTTAATAGAAGATATGTCTTACAATTATCATATGGTTTCACTTATTTGTGGAACATAAGGAATAGCATGGAGGACATTAGGAGAAGGAAGGGAAAAACGAAGGGGGTGAAATCAGAGGGCAAGACGAACCGTGAGAGACTATGGACTCCGGAAACAAACTGAGGGTTTTAGAGGGGAGGGAGGTGGGGCGATGGGTTAGCCCGGTGATGGGTATTAAGGAGGGCACGTATTACATGGAGCACTGGGTGTTATATGCAAACAATGAATCATGGAACACTACATCAAAAACTAATGATGTAATATATGGTGACTAACATAACATAATAAAAAATTATTTAAAAAAAGATATGTCTTAGGTTTATTCGGAAAATACATTTTTATGTGTTTGCATTTCTTTTAGGTATATACAATCAATTTGGAATCTCGGTACTTGTTAATACAAGGAGTTCCTGCAGTGGGAGCAATGAAGGAATTAGTTGAGCGATTTGCTCTATATGGTGCAATTGAACAGTATAATCCTCTAGATGAATACCCAGCAGAAGACTTTACAGAAGTTTATCTTATTAAATTTATGAATTTACAAAGTGCAAGGTAATGTGCAAGTTAAGCATAAGTTTCATTTCCTCCATTCCCATTGCTATCACTTTGGTCCCAGTTGTCCCTCATTCATACCTGAATTACTCAATAACCTAACATGGCCCTGTATTATTTTTATCTTACTCCAGTCTCAAATGTCATTCCCATGCTTAACAGCCTTTGGTCATGTATTGTGGTAGATTAAAAAATGGGTTTGGGGTAAGTTTTCGAATTCCACTGCTTACTAAAATCACGACTTTGGACAAGTTATTTAACCTCAATAAGCCTGTTTTTTCTATTCTATGAAATCTGTATGGTGAAAGAACCTATCTTGGGGGTTGTGTGGGGATGGTATGAGATAACCCATGTAAAGGGGCTAAATGTAGTGCTTCCTATGTTCAGAATGCAGTAAACATTAGCTATTGAAGTTCTTAATGTTATGCACCTTTGTGAATTGACCTAACCTTTTCCAGCTTTCTGTATAACAAATTCTCTGCTTCAGTAAGGCTGAACCATGAAACGCCTTATCTAGTTTTATGTTGACCCTATGCTTGTCACTAATCTGATCCAAGACCCATCCTTCTTTGGCTATTACCATTCATATTTTCTTTTTCTCTCTTTTTTAAGATTTTATTTTTTTTTTTAAAGATTTTATTTATTTTTTGACAGAGACAGACACAGCGAGAGAGGGAACACAAGCAGGGGGAGTGGGAGAGGGAGAAGCAGGCTTCCTGCAGAGCAGGGAGCGCGATGCGGGGCTCGATCCCAGGACCCTGGGATCATGACCTGAACCGAAGGCAGACGCCTAACGACTGAGCCACCCAGGCACCCCTTTAAGATTTTATTTTTAAGTAATCTCTACACCCAACGTGGGGCTCCAACTTACAACCCCGAAATCAGGAATTGCATGGCCTACCGACATAGCCAGCCAGGCGCCCCACCATTTATATTGTCTTTCTGTACTACAAATAGCACTTGCAGTCTGCCACTTGATTTTATGGGGTCATGTATTGTTCTCAGTTTGCTGTCATATGTAATCTCACTTTCCTTAACCAACTTGCCTGCCCCTCACGGGGCATATTTTCTAGAGCTTTTGCATCTCCCACAGCACGTAGTACAGTAGGCTGTGGAGTTCAACATCTCAGTTTGAATCATAGCTCCACAAACTAGTGTGAGCATGTTATAAATCTCCCTAGGCCTCAGTGTCATCATATGGTTTTTATGAAATGTTAATTCACTTAGGGCACTACCTGGTGCGTGGTAAAATCTCAGTAAGTATTTTTATCATTATCCCTGGGCACAAAAGTACTTAAGTATTTATTGTAGTATAAGGCCTGGCCACTTATATATATTTAATAAGTATTTGTTGAATATCATCTTCTAACTTTCTCATTGATTAATTATGTATTCAGTATTTACTTAATTATTAA
This sequence comes from Leptonychotes weddellii, assembly GCF_054177405.1. Lineage (NCBI taxonomy): Eukaryota > Metazoa > Chordata > Mammalia > Carnivora > Phocidae > Leptonychotes > Leptonychotes weddellii. The sequence goes on along the minus strand of NC_138380.1, from coordinate 64,728,592 downwards.
AGATTTTACGATTACAGTATTATTTTTATTAATTTTTATGTATGAATCCCATTGTGCCAAAAAGGCTAAATTGGGTATGAGCTAACTCTTAAGGGCCATTTAACACAGAGAGATCTCTATTTCATGACCACAGATTGTGTACCTCAGGTTAACTGCTGGCTCCTAAGCTAATTAAAGGGAGTCTGGTTATGTGTGGATGACTTAGCTCAAAACCTGTTCGCACTGTAGGGAGAGGGGATGAAAGGCGCGAAGAGTGCACACCACATCAGTAGAGTCAGTTCCATCCACAGGTAGAACATCTTAACTGCCAAACAATAGGATGTAGGTACACATAGCAAAACCTGAACTTTGCTCTTTAGATCAATGCATTGTATACTAGTTCAGCTTTCATCCTAAGTAAATCAGGATTAATAAACCATGCTATCATGTATTTCTGTTTAGGACAGCCAAGAGAAAAATGGATGAACAGAGTTTCTTTGGTGGATTGCTTCATGTGTGCTATGCTCCAGAATTTGAAACAGTTGAAGAAACTAGAAAAAAATTACAGGAGAGAAAGGCTTATATAGCAAGAACTACTAAAAATAAAGGTATGGAAAGCCAGTTACTAAACACCTCCTATGTGTCAGGCACTCTGCTAGGTATATCATCATGGAGCTCCCAGTCTAGTGGGAAGAGAGGCAGATAAATGATCACAATATTCAGTAACTGTAAACTGCAGGATTCTGTGCAGCACTCTTAAGTAATCTGGGCTGGAAAGGGAGAGATGTTGGTTTGTGGAAGAGTTCCTACAGGATGAGAAAGATGGCCACTGAGTTTTGAAGGATAAGTAGACATTACTCAGAAGGGGAGAGGAAGTGAGGGGAAGGTAGGCCAAGTGACGTGAATAAATGAGCATCATGTGTTTGAAAGAACATGAATAGTACAGGATAACCACAACACAAGGGCTACATGTGAGAAATAAGACTAGAAAAGAGGACAGGAACTGAATCATGAAGGGCCTTGTATCCCATGCTAAGGAATTAAGGCTTGACGTAAAGGCAGTGAGAAACAATTACGATTTATTTGCAGACTAGTTACCAGCTGCCAATCTAAAACTGCTAAATTTGGAAAAATTCTACTTTTTACCAGCAGCTGGCCATGTGCCCCATATTCCCAGCTGAGTTTCCCTAGACACAAATTCCAGGTGCCTGGAATAGGGTCATGGGATCTGGTACAAGGATTGTAGGAACAGAGCACTCAGAATTGGACTAAAATAATGTACGTGGTCTGAAATCTGAGTAATACTGGAGGCTCAGATTGTCAACCTTCTGCCCTTTAGTTGAAAGACAGAGTCAGTGTCCATATAGTTATTGACTATGACGATTTTATGACTGATTGGGGAAGGGTGTGTGGCAGAGGTGAAGAGAGAAATAAGGTGGGAAGACTTTTGGAAAACTTACCTGAAAATTTGGCAAGAGAGCTGTTGAGAGTCCCTCGTCATTAGTAGACATTGAACATTAACCTGTGGGATATGTGAATAGCTCCAGGAAAGCTTTTATGGTTGTGTAACAAATAAAATAACAAAATATGGGTCCAGCATACTTGCCGCCTTTAAAAACTAACAAACACAAACTAAGCAGTATGATATATTCATATAGTAGAATACTCCAAAGCTGTGAAAAAAAAAAAAGCATTTAATGTAATGACCTAGAAAAAAGCCTGTAAGATCTACAGTTAAGTGGAAAACGCAAAGGCACAGAGAAATGGATATTATGGGAGAAAAAGAGGAGTAGGTGGGAGGAGGAAAAGTAAGACATACTGGGCAGATAAATAAGAAAGTAGGGATTACTTATGGAGGAGTGGAAACCAGGCATATGGGGAGCAAAGAAAGCAAAGCCTGACACTAATAAACCCTTTATCCTTTTTAGCTTTTAAACACATGAAGGTATTGCCAGCTCAAGAAATAAATTTTTGAGGGTAGCATTTGTTAACGTTTTAAAGTAATGTTTGTTCTTAAAATTACACATTTCTGAATGATGGAAACAATAAATGAACTATTTTTTTTTCCTCTTCTCTCACCTTTTAAATTGTAATATAAAGATCATTACATGACAAAGAAGAAAATGGTTACAGAGCTTAAAGACACAAAAGATTTTAGACAGGACTTCCATTCAGGGACATCTGGATTTTGTGCAACCACGCAGAACACTTCTACTGGCAACTCAGATCCTTGTCTTCCTTATTCTTGTGAATTGCCTTTATGTTATTTTTCCTCAAAATGTGCATGTTCATCAGGGGAGCATATGGACAGGGAATCAAACTTCTCTCGGGATGGTAGAAACCATGCTGAAACAGTGGAACATTGTATGTACAATGACTCTTCGCAGAAGATACAAATGAAACCTTTTAAAAATTCGTTGGCTTGCCCTGGTGCACAGAAGGCTGTTACTTCTTCAGAGGCAGTGGACAGATTTATGCCTAGGACAACACAGCTGCAGGAGCGGAAAAGAAGAAGAGAAGATGACCGTAAAATTGGAACTTTTCTCGAAACGAGCACGAGTAGTAATGAGGTTATGATTGGGCCTCTGTTACCAGACATACCTAAAGTGGACATGCATGACGACTCGTTGAATACAACAGCGAATTTAATTCGGAATAAACTTCAAGAGGTAAGATCATTTTTAAAAAACTGTTTTAAAGGGGGCGCCTGGGTGACTCAGTCGGTTAAGCGTCTGCCTTCGGCTCAGGTCATGATCCCAGGGTCCTGGGATCGAGCCCCGCGTCGGGCTCCCTGCTCGGCGGGAAGCCTGCTTCTCCCTCTCCCACTCCCCCTGCTTGTGTTCCCTCTCTCGCTGTGTCTCTCTCTGTCAAATAAATAAATAAAATCTTTTAAAAAAAAAAACAAAACAACTGTTTTAAGGGCGCCTGAGTGGCTCAGTCGCTTAAGCATCTGCCTTCGGCTCAGGTCATGATCCCAGGGCCCTGGGATTGAGCCCCGCATCGGACTCCTTGCTCAGCGGGAGCCTGCTTCTCCCTCTCCCTGCCTATCTGTCTGCTTGTGATCTCTCTCTCTCTGTCAAATAAACAAAATCTTGAAAAACAAAAAAACAAAAACTGTTTTAAGAGACCGTTTGGTCATAGGACTAACAGCTAAATGGAGATTTGTGGCAACTAAAGTATTGTCATTAATTTTCTTCATTTTCAGTTTTTTGATTTTTCTTTTAAAGATTTATTTATTTATTTATTTATTTGACAGAGAGAGAGAGACAGCAAAAGAGGGAACATAAGCAGGGGGAGTGAGAGAGGGAGGAGCAGGCTTCCCGTTGAGCAGGGAGCCCAATGTGGGGCTCGATCCCAGGACCCTGGGATCATGACCTGAGCCGAAGGCAGACGCTTAACGACTGAGCCACCCAGGCGCCTCGTTGATGTGTTTTTCTACAGTTCTCTGTTGAAGTAACTGAATCTAACAGAAATGTATGTGCTTTGATGTCATTAATCCTTGCTTTAAACAATGAACATAACATATTTTATATCATTCTATATCTAAAATAAAAAGCAGTGGTTTTAGTCAGTGAGGTCAGCCTGTGAGAGTGGAGCCCAGGCCCTCCCTTTTTAAAGCTCTCCAGATGGTTCTATTATGAGCTAAAGTACAGAACTATTGTGTTGAAGGAAAATTATTACAACTTATTTCTCTCAAGTTCAAAGTTATTACAAATTACATCAAATTAAAATGCTTTTTGCTTCTTTGATAAAAATAGCCATAGAATAAGGTGAGATTTCTAAAGACTAGGCCCTAAGGTCTGCATTTCAAAATGTCAACTTCTTAAATAGATTACAGTTTCATTGTGCTACTTAAGTAATAATTTCTTTACATGTTATTTATGTAATCATTTGCCATTTTCTAAGCACAAATGAAAGAAAGCTAACATTTGAATTAGCTTTTGAAAGATACCTTTTTATGGGGCAAGCCTTTTAGAAATCTAATTGAGGGAGAAAGACCATTCTCCTAAACTTTAACTCTGAGGTTCAGAAAGTGCTTTTCATGCAGTTGTATATGTATTTTACAGTGTGATGAAGGGAGTCTAAGGTGGCTTAATTTATGTGTTGTTTTGTTACCTGAAAATTATCTGATTAAGGGTGAGGGCTTATTTTATAATAATAAAAATCTGTGAACACAATTTCCATGCTTAAACCTCTTTAATTTTTTTAGTTTGTGCTGGCCCCCTTCCTTCCTTCAGATATAGTTGAACTGAGGCGTAGATGCAGATACATAGCTCTCTTAGCCAGAGCTGACTATATTTTCAAGAAAAAAGTTGTTAGGGGACATCTAGGTGGCTCAGTTGGTTAGCGTCTGCCTTCAGCTCAGGTCCCAGGGTCCTGGAATCGAGTCCTGCATGGGGCTCCGTGCTCCGTGGGGAGCCTGCTTTTCCCTCTGCCTGCGCGCTTGCCCACACTCTTTCACTCTCACACGTGCTCTTTCTCTCCCTGACAAATAAATAAAAAAATCTCAGGGGAAAAGAAAAAAGTTGTTAGGTCCAAATCCTAGATAAGGAAACAGTAGAACAACAAAATTGAGAAAAACTAACTACAACTTACTACAGTTTCTAATAATTGTACATCTAAATGAAGACTGTCATACTCTGCTTTAACTCATTGTCCACTCTTTTTCTGATGGTGTGTTTGGTTTCCCTTCCCTAGGAAATTGAGTATTATACCATTTTCTGCTTATTTCTCCAAATTTCTCATCTCCCCCCAAGGCTCCATGTCTCTTAAATACATCAGATGTTATTAGTGTTTTGAGTTATGCAGAATCAGGATGTCTATCTGTATCCATCAGATAGCAAGTGACTTCAGATATATAAAGGATTGTTAACGTAGAGTATGTATTTACATTTCCCTCTTCCAATTTTTTTTCTTCTAAATGGCTTTAGAAATTTTACTCTCATCAGTGTTTGGACAGAAAACTGTGCCTAGATCGTAGGCTATACCCTAAAATTGGGCTCACTCTGCCTCAAACGTGAGGGCGAGAATTGGACTACTAGATGTATATCCTACCTCTTCTTTTTATTTATTTATTTTTTATTATTATTTTTATTTTTGTATTTTTAGAATTTTTTTTTATTAGTTATATCCTACCTCTTCTAATAGTTTAGTTTACTTATTCTTGTACTATAAAAGCTAATTTTGGTGGTTCTCTTTTTTTTAAAACTAGGTCATTTCATCTGTGCCAAAACCTCCAGAAGACAAGCTGGAAGATGTGCATACAAGTCGTCCATTAAAGCAAAGAAGAAGAATATAGACTGTCAGCAGCAAATTCTGTTTTTTTACAGCACTCTTTATTTTTTATTTTTAGCCTATCATTTTAATTGTTGAAGAGATTCTACTGCTGGTATTTTTTAATGCACTCCTCTTTGTAATATCATTCAAGCTACTTACCTAATAAAATTTCATTTTTTAAAATTAGTTTATCGTGGACAAAATACATGCCAGCCAAATATGTTCCTTAAAAAAAGAAAACTAAACTTTTCCAGGAGCTCTACTCAGTGACTTTGGTTACATCTTTTTGGCTAGAAGTGGGCTCATGGCCGTTGCTAAACTGGGGAGGTCTGGCATTGTGAATGTTAACGTTTCCAACTTCTGTGGATGAGGAAGCAAGAGAAAAGAGGGTTGTGAAAGGCTTATTCACAGTATTTGCCACAAGAACCAAGCTTGTTGGCTAACTTAAAAAATAAAATTAGGGGCGCCTGGGTGGCTCAGTCGTTAAGCATCTGCCTTTGGCTCAGGTCATGGTCCCGGGATCCTGGGATCAAGCCCCGCATCGGGCTCCCTGCTAAGTGGGAAGCCTGCTTCTCCCTCTGCCTGCCGCTCCCCCTGCTTGTGTTCCCTCTCTCACTGTGTCTCTTATCTATCTGTCAAATAAATAAAATCTTTAAAAAAAAAAATTAGTTTATCATTACTTATTATAGGTGTTATTTTGATCATACTTAATATTACAGAAACTGGGGATGCCGGGGCAGCTCAGTCGGTTAGGCGTCTGCCTTCAGCTCAGGTCATGATCCCAGAGTCCTGGGATCAAGTCCCGCATCAGGCTCCCTGCTTCTCCTACCTGCCGCTGCCCCCTGCTTGTGCTTTCTCTCTCTCTCTGACAAATAATAAAATCTTAAAAAATAGAAGTTATAGAAACTGTTCTTTTAATATTACTTGCCACATTGTAGTAGTTATATGTAAATGAACTGAAGCAAAGATAAAAACTTTACAATGCAAATGAAGATAAGCAGTCAGGATCTGTTTCTGATTTTAATATAAGTATTGAGTAATTCACATTCAAAAACTAGAAGTCAGGATGTGTCTGAATGCCAGGGCTTCAAAATCAATACAATTCTGTAAAGTAAAAAAGGTAAACTATTAGAACAAAGCTGAACTTAGAAGCCTACATTCTTCAGTTAACTTGTAAGAATTGGCTTATCTATGGCAGAAATGAATCTGTATTTGTAAATGCTAGACTGCTAACCGCTACTTTTAGCATACCCACATTGCTTTTCCTGTCAGTGAACCACATAATTGGAAATTGGAATAAGTATGTTCAGGCTGTTGCCATTTTTTTTTTTTTTTTTTTACTGATAAAAATAACTTGAGAAGGCCCATACCAAATGGTGGTCTGTTTTTCTTTTCACTCTATACCTAAAGACCTCTTGCCTATTGGATTGAATTTGAATATACCAGTTAGGAAGGTTCATCATCAGTTATGACCTACTGATACAAACTTGCTGGGATGGCTCCAAGTGGTGGATGGTTTTAAAAGAAGGTGCAGGCAGGGGGTTTGTGGCCTTACTTCCTTGTAAGGTAATTAGATATTTTTCTCCGCTGAACTGTAAAAGACACCTTAGAGACCCAAGCATAGAATTGGAAAGAGCAAGTTACTGTCTAGAACACGCTTCTCAGACATTAAGATGCTATGAATCTCTACCTCAGGGCCTTATTAAAACGCAAATTCTGATGGTAGTGGCCAGGAGCTAGAGGATGGTGGGAATGCAGAATTATTTAAAGGTATAGAGTTTCAGTTTTGCAAGATGAAAAGAGTTCCGGAGACTGTACAACATTGTCAATGTACCTGAAGTTACTGAACTGTATGTTGTTGTTTTTTAAGATTTTATTTATTTATTTGACAGAGACACAGCGAGAGAGGGAACACAAGCAGGGGTAGTGGGAGAGAGAGAAGCAGGCTTCCCGCGGAGTAGGGAGCCCAATGTAGGGCTCGATCTCAGGACCGTGGGATCATGACCTGAGCAGAAGGCAGATGCTTAACGACTGAGCCACCCAGGCGCCCCCTGAACCGTAGGTTTGTAATTAGTTAAGACAGTACGTTTTATGTTAGATGTATTTTACCACAATTAAAAAAAATTCTCTGAGGGAGAATTTTTAAATTCTTAAAGGGAGGAGCTGCTCAATGGGTTCTGTGTTGTTGAATGGATTTCTGATCTTTTCAGGATCTTTTCAGTGACTGTGTGGAGGCTAGCATGCCTCCCCATCCCCACCAACATACACAGTATTTGACCACAAGGACTTTCAGAAAGAAGAACCTTTGCTGTGTCAAGCATCAAAAGGAAGGAAGAAAGGAAGGAAGGTGAGGAAAGGGAGACGGGAAGGAAAAAGAGGAAAGGGAAGGAAAAAGGAGAGGAAAGGAAAAAGGAAGAAAAGAAAGAAAAGATTCTGAGGCATTTGGTTTGGGGTGGGGCCTGAGATTTTACATTTCTCACAAGTTACTAGGTGATACCATTGCTGCTCATGCACAGACTACACTGAGTAGCAGGGCTCTGGATAACTGAGCTACTGAATTCTGGGAGCAACTGAAGAACTGTTGGTGTTCCATCTGACCTAAGTAGTTACTCCATTCCAGTCCATTCTATACTGTTCCCCATCAGTCTCAAAATGAGAAGTCTGCCTTTCACACATTGCATTTTACTACATATTTCCAGGCAGAATTAGAATGTGGGAATAAACTACAATGGGACAAATTAGAGAAATGAGCTGAGATAGCTCAGGAGAGCTTAACATTATGCAATTTCATGCACAAAATTGCCATCCAAATTACTACAGAGAATAAAAGGTTTCTACAGGTTTACAAAGCAGTTGATCAAAGGAAGAATTAAAGGAAATATTAATGTGTCAAATCAATTATTAGGCTGGCTGTTCTGGCTCAGAAAACTTGTCTCAAATTAATCAATGAAAAATCTTCATGAGCACAAATACTATAAAGTACTTTAAATGTGTCCAAGATTTTTAAAACTTAATTATTCTCATTGTTTGACAACATTTGAGTTGAAAGAGACCAAGTTTTGTCCTAGCAGTTTATGGTGGGTACTTGCTGAATATACTGTTCAGTGTTCTATCCCTTAAGCAAACCAATATACCCTAGTTTTCTTTGGGAAAGTAACATTAACATAAAAGAAATCAGGAATTGTGTATAAGCTAAAGAAGTTACAAGCTCAAAAAGTCTGTTGAATATAATAAATAGTCATTATTGTTGGGCCCCACATTAGGATGGAGCGAAGACCCTCATGTTTGCCTGAACTGCAGCAGTGGGCCAAAACCCCTACAGAGGTGAGTTGTCTAGCAAGTATTACTTTTTCATCCCTTATAATTTTCTCTTAACCAATTTGATCTGTTGGCACTGTACCTTTGCTTCTGGTAAACATGGTCCAAACACCTCCAACAAAAGTCTCTCTTCTTTTACTGCTTTTTCAAAGTCTGCAAAAGATATTTTGCCATCGTTGTCATAATCCTAGAGAGGAAGGTGATTTCTTGATAAATGATAGTTTTTAATTTTGCCTGGAAAATAACTCTTTGCCAAGGAAAATTATTAGTTACACTTCTGTGGACACTACTTACATAAATCAAAAGGTACTTTTTATCAAGGCTACTTATCTTATTCCTGTAAGTCTGTTTGGAATACCTGGTATTATGGGCTGAATGTTTGTGTCCCTCCTGCCTCCGAATTCACACGTTAAAGCCCCCAGTGTGATGATTTTGAAGGTGGGGTCTTTGGGAGGTAATTAGATTTGGATGTCTTGAAGGTGGAGCCCCCAAGATATAATTACTATCCATGTAAGTGGAGAGAGACCAAAGCTCCCTCTTTCTGCCATGTGAGGACACATTGAAGTGGTGGCTGTCTACAAGCCAGAAGAGAGCCCTCACCATGGAAATGAATCAACTGGCACCTTATCTTGGATTTCCCAGTCTCAGGACTTTTTAAAATTTTATTTTTAAGTAATCTCTACACTGAACATGGGGCTTGAACTTACAACCCTGAGATCAAAAGTTGCATACTCTACCAATTGAGCCAGCCTGATGCACCCCCCCCCAACCCCGCAGTCTCAGGATTTTGAGAAATACATTCCTGCTTAAGTCACCCACTCTGGTATTTTGTTATAGCAGTCTAAGAGGACTAAGACACCTGAGTTACTTTAGATACATAAAATACAGCCCTGTCCTTAAAAGACTTGCACTCTAATTGGGGGAATAAGACAAAAAATTAGAGGACACATATTATTATATTGCTACTTTTGTGATAAAAACAGTGCCATAGGGCATAGATTTTCAAGTTTAATTTGTAGTAGTAGAACTTGTTCCTCAAAGGATCTCTGACTTGGGAGCCCATTATGTGAAAACGATAAAAGTGAAGTTGCTCAGGTAAGGAGCAAGGCACTGAGAGCAGTAACAGTTCAGGATGGACTAGAATCATGAGAAGATGCTTGCCGACCACTGGGAGGTCTTTCAGGATGGTTGAGATGGCCTTTAGGTAGCCAGAGAGATATGGGGAGGAAATGCAGACGAATGGCTCAACCTGAATTCTGACAATATGAGGGAGTGTAAGTCAGGAAGAAGACAGACCTGCCTGGAGCGTTAATGACAGGGACTATGGGAGATTAAACATAGGGAGACCATGTATGTAAATTATAAATGCCTTTACTTAATTGAATTTGGGTTTGATTTGATGGGCTCTTGTTTTTTCACTCTGGGCATAACTAAATCAGGGTTGCTGAGAGTCTAACTTAGAGAAAGGTTTGAATAATTATCAGAAAAAATTCACTCCATAATACTCCCTTTCAAAAAAGAAGGGAGTGGGTTTAGTATTGGGGAACATACTATCTCTCAAGAAGTCTACCCTCAGCCCTAGCAGCAGCTAGTGAGAGTATCTCTAATGGAAGAAGATATGCTAGAGTCTGTGTTAGCTGAATGTGAGACTCAGGAGCCCCCATCATCTATTTCCTTCCCGATCCGCTGAAGAGTAATGGAGGTGAGCTGGGTCCAGGCTGCCTCAGAGTGACAAATTTTCACCGGTATCCAGGATAGGGTCATAGTAAGAAAAGAAGAGAAATTACTATGTTCATAATAAAGTGGTACTACTGGTTTCATTGAAAGAATTCTGCACCCCATTTTCTAGTGTGACCTTGGGTAAACCTATTTGTACTTCAGTTTTCTCATCTGTAAAATAGAGATCGTAATTTCTACTACATAGGGTTGTTTTAAGGTTAAAATGAGTTCATATATTAAAGTTCTGTGAAGGGCCTGGCATATAGTAAGTACTCTATAAGGGAAAACTATTTCAATTATTATGTTATCTTGTTACTGTGTTTCGATGGATTGGAGGGTGAGGGTCATGAAGACAGATGAGAGTAGCATCCCATTTTACACAAATCAAATCTGCCGCACTACCACCCACACATTAATGAGGTTTTACGGATAGTAAAACATTTTAAACTAATTAACATTCATTTTGTGTGGTGATTCATTTATTTATTTATTTAACTTTTTTTTTTTTTTTTAAGATTTTATTTATTTATTTGACAGAGAGAGACACAACGGGAGAGGGAACACAAGCAGGGGGAGTGGGAGAGGGAGAAGCAGGCTTCCTGCCGAGCAGGGAGCCCAATGTGGGCTCGATCCCAGGACCCTGGGATCACGACCCGAGCCGAGCCGAAGGCAGACGCTTAACGACTGAGCCACCCAGGCACCCCGCGGTGATTCATTTAATCACCCAGCCATTCCATAAGTATTTACTGAGCACCCACTATCAGCCAGGCATTGTTCTAGGCAATGGATGGAGCAGAAAACAAACAAACACAAAAATCCCTTGCCCTCGTAAAGGTTGCTATCATTATAGAGGGACATAAATCATTTCTTTGTCTTTAGCTTTCTCTAACATCTGCTTGATTGGATATAATAAGTTATAGGTTTTCATTCTTACCATTTTCTTCAGTGTTATATCTACCAACTCTTTTATTCCTTCATCACTCTCTTCTTCAGATGACTGTTGGCATAGACTGTTCTTCAACATGTCAAATATCTCTTCTCGAGAAATGTAACCGTCACCATTCAAATAGTAAACTTCAAAACAGACTGTCCAAAGCACAAGAAATTTAAAGACTTGGATAAGAACAGTTAAAATATCACTAGTCTTCCCCTTAGTTATTTCAATATATAGTTTTTTAAAAGATAAAAACAATTTATACAGTCTGTAATTATTGGTCCATATGATAGAGAGATTTTAAAATAAAGCACCCTTTATTATACTTCTTTCCACAGGATTAAATCCCCCCTTGGATGTGGATTTTGAAAGTGAGAGTTCAAAAATGTTATGAAACCTGAAACCATGAAATTCCTAGAAGACAAGAGGAACAAAACTCCTTGGCATGGGTCTTGGTAATGGTTTCATGGCTATGACACCAAAAGCACAAGCAACAAAATAAAAAATAAACAAATGGGACTATATCAAACTAAAAAGCTTCTGCACAGTAAAAGAAACCATCAACAAATGAAAAGACAATCTGTGGAATGGGAAAAAAATACTTGCAAACCATATCAGATAAGGTGTTAACATCCAAAATATATTTTTTATTTTTTTAACATATTCATTTTTTTATTATGTTATGTTAATCATCATACATTACATCATTAGTTTTTGATGTAGTGTTCCATGATTCATTATTTGCATATAACACGCATAGAACACGTATAACAGTGCTCCAATAACTCCTACAATTCAATAGCAAAAAACCCCAACCCAATTAAAAAGTGAGCAAAGGACCTCAATAGACATTTCTGCAAAGAAGATAAATGAAAAGTCAACAGGTACAAGAAAAGATGCTCAACATCACTAGTCATTAGGGAAATGGAAATTAAAACTGTAATGAGATATCGCCTCATGCCTGTGAGAAAGGCCATCATCAAAAAGAGAGTAAGAGAGAGAACAAATGCTAGTGTGGATGTGGAGGAAAGGGAACCCTAGTTTACTGCTGGTGGGATTATAAACCAGTGCAGCCGTTCTGGAACATAGTACGGAGGATCCTCATAAAACTAAAAATAGAACTGCCCTGTAATCCAGCAATTCTACTTCTGGGAATATATCCAAAGGTAATGAAAACACTAACTCAAAAAGATATCTGCACCCCCATGATCATAGCAGCACTATGTACAATAACCAAGGTTTGGAAACGATCTAAGTTTCTATCGATCAATGAATGGAAAAGGAAGTCGTGGTATATATATATTCATGTAATGGAATATTATTCAGCCATTTAAAAAATGAGGAAATCCTATAATTTGTAACCACACAGATGGGCCTTGAAGGCAGTATCCTAAGTAAAATAATTAAGACAGGGAAAGACAATACTTTGTAATCTCCCTTATATATGGAATCTGAAAAAACAAAAACCAAACCAAACCAAACCAAAGAAACAAAAAACCTGACAACAAACTCATAGAAAAAGAGATCAGCCTTGTGGTGACCAGAGGTGAGAGGGTTGAAGGAAGGGAAATTAGAGGAAGATGGTCAAAAGGTACAAACTTCCCATATAAGTTAAATAAGTACTAGGGATGTAATGTACAACATGATGACTAGAGCTAACAATGATGTATGATATAGAGAAAAGTTGTTCAGAGAGTGAATTCTAAGAGTTCTTGTCACAGGGAGAATTTTTTTTCCTTTTTTGTCTTTTTTTCCTTTTTCTTGTCTCTTATTGTATCTGTATGAGAAGATGGATGTTAGCTGAACCTATTGTAGTAATCATTTCACAATATATGTAAATCAAACCAATCTGTATTGCCTTGAACTTATACAGTGATGTGTGTCAATTATTTCTCAATAAAACCAGAAAAATAAAAGAATTTGGGGGGAAAAAGTGGTTGACAAAGATGCAGATTCCTGTTCATGTGTACCTAGATTGGAGAGGACACAGTTACAGATTGGATATCAGAATGAACTTTGTAAGAAACATTTGATATTAAGTCTTCATAATTAAAAAACAAATAAACAGAACTCCTCATTTAGATAGCACAAAGTAAGAGTCCAGATTCCTTGGTCGTAGCAGCTCAGGGAATGCTATTTTAAAATGTTCTCCAGGTAAAACTATTTTAAAATGTTCCCTAGGTAAAACTGATGTAGCCAGTTGAAACCATTCCTCAATCCATATTGGAGAATCAGTCCTATAGGTACTTTACAACTAACTGTATTTTAAAAAGCAGCTCATTGGAAATTTACATATCTAAGATGTCTTGGCATTTGTGAAGTATATTTAAATATACTACATTATCTTAGTTGGTGACTTCTTGTTTCTGGTATACTTGAAATCAACGAGCTTAATTTAGGTACTTGAAACTATTTATAAACAAATAATATCTTCTGTATTCAAAGAGATATCAATTCCAACTTGTAAATATTAACAGTCTTTTTCCTCTTCTCTGTCCCCACTGTTCTTCTCTGTCCCCACTGTTATTTCCTAGATAACTTCAACAATCTCCTAAGAAACTCCCCTGCTTCCAACCAATATTTCATTATTTATTATAGTTGATTCACAGCTGTCCTCTTAGGGAGTGTTGGGGAGAGGAAACTGATCCTATTTGCTAAGACTCAACTTTAATGATATACGTTCAACTTACCTTATTAGCCCCACATCTCGATACCAATTTTCCCAACTCAACATGCTCAGTAAGACATCCATGCTTTTATTCATACTGTTCCTACTGTCTAGCATGGTCTTCTTTCTAGTTTTTTTCTGCTCAAGATTTACAAGAACCAACTGAAAGGCTAGTTATTCTGTGAAAGTGTCTTCTGATCTACAAGATCCACTAGAAAGAACTTTCTCATCACTCCCATATAGTATTTTGAAAATACATAGATTTCTAAGCAATCCCATTATATTGTGGTTATTAGTTTATATGTATTAGGTGACCCAGAACTGAGCATCTCCTCTAGTAGAATGATTTCCTGGGTCTTAGGTAAAACACAAATAAAAGAAGAATTTTATAGACTTTGAAAAAATGTGATGAAATTGCAATAAAGGAGATATATAAAAATATTTTTAAAGTAAACTCTACACTCAATGTGGGGCTCAAACTCACAACCCAGAGATCAAGAGTTGCATTCTCTACTGACTGAGCCAGCCAGGTGCCCCTGGAGATAAATATTTAAACCTATGATCATTCAATACATATATACTCGTGTATACATACGTGTGTGTATGTATCTCAATATTATGATTCTCTTCTTAAATAGAGTATAAAAACTAAGTACAAACTTGATTACATAACTGACAAAGAACACTTTTCAATATATTTGGGTAGTGAGTCTCTCATCCCCTTGGAGCCTGCCTATTGCACTATCCAAAATGATCTCTGTCTCCCTGGAGAGTGACTTCCATGACTTCCAACCATTCATTCATGCCACAGATGACCTTCCTCAGGTGCTAAACATACAGTAAAGAAGGAGCTTTTCTGGAGTTTGTAATCTAGCTAAATGTTTTGGCAAAAGCAATAGAACCAGGTATAAAATTCCAGAGTATCAGATTAACTGTGCCTTTTTTGTTGAGGTACTTTAATCCATAGCACACATGCAGCACAATCCTATGAGAAGTAATATTTTCCCCAAGTTAACATATCCTGAAATGTATATGAAACATTTTTAGGAAAAGGGATTGGAGGAGGAAAATTCTTTGACAGTGTGACGCTATTCACTCAAGTATAACAACACTGGAGTCCCAGTCATTTTCCCTATGTACCAGCACAAGAATTTACATCCATGAAAACTTAAGCTTTTCACTTCTCAGTGAGACTTTTGTATAAGAAAGCTGCAACAAACTTAAGTGGCAACTATATTTAAATGTTACCCCCGTGAAAAATTAGACTGGAGAAAAGCTAAGGGAAAAAAAAGCCCCATACAGGGGCACCTGGCTGGCTCAGTGGAGCATGCAACTCTTGATCTTGGGGTTGTGAGTTCAAGCCCAACGTTGGGTGTAGAGATTACTTCAAAATAAAATCTTAAAAAAGAAAACCCACATAATGTTGTATGTCAATTTCACTTCCATAAAAATAATTAAGAAAAAACCCCCACAAAACAGAGAAACAAAAATCATAAATACCAGAGAAAGTTGGTGGTTTTTAAAATTGTTGCTATTGTTTAAAAAATGTGTGTTTAATGTAGGGATCTTCTTTTCCACGTCCCAAATCCAAATTCAAGTGGAAGAACAAGGGACAAAAATTTGCTTACTTACTCAGAACACCACAGCCTTTTCTTAAGCAATTTGACACTTTAAGCAATTTTGACACTTTAAGCAATTGTTCCCTTGAAGAATGCCATTTAAAACTGTTCCTATTCTCTTTCCAGTTTCCTCACCCCAAAACCTGGCCCCAGAGGTATAAAACATAGAAAATATACATCACACCAATGGTACAGTGAAGTGAGGCCAGAGCTATTTATTTTTAGGCAAAATTGTGAATAGGGAAATTTTTGTCTTTGGAATTCCTAACATTCCTGTCCTGTAGGAAACTCCTGTAACCCTTCTCCCTGTGGGCCTGTGGGCATTCTTTGTCCTCAACCTTCTTCCCTCTCTTCACTCATCTACACAAATTCTAACACTAGAGTATTGATGTCTGATGGTTAATGTGTGTTTCATCTTGTTTGTTTGTTTTTTAAGATTCTATTTATTTGTCAGAGAGAGACACAGCAAGAGAGGGAACACAAGCAGGGGGAGTGGGAGAGGGAGAAGCAGGCTTCCCGTGGAGCAGGGAGCCCAATGCGGGGCTCGATCCCAGGACCCTGGGATCATGACCCGAGCCGAAGGCACTTAACGACTAAGCCACCCAGGCGCCCCTACGTTTCATCTTGTTTTGTGTCAATCCCTCACATATATTTTCTTTGATCAAGAGACAAGGAACGGCCTCACTGTGACTTATGCACTGCCCTATATCAAGGTCCATTTCCTGCTGAGCCCAGAGGCAGCCACAAAAATCTTGTTGGCTGATTAGAGTTGGCATAAGCCCTGACCTTGACTTGCTGCTCTTGGCCTGGGCCTTAAGCCAAAGAGTTGTCCTGGTGACATTTAGGCATTATAGACCCAGTGAAGGAAGTGTTTGGGGTTCCTGGGTCTAGGGACTCTCCCATCAAACAGGCCACCCATTTCATGTTTTGATTTTTTTTAAAGCTGTCATGAACTATTTTTGAAAGGTTGCTATAGAGAACATGGATTTTGTATTTTTAAAAAGTGTTTAGCATTCATTAAATACAAAATTGACAATGTATATTACTAAGTCAGTAATCACATATAGAAATCTTACACTTAAGCTTTTCTTCAAAAGTCCCTCGAAGAAACACTGATAATCCTTTAACCCACTCTTTCGCCTTTATGCAGTTATCATTGTCTTTGTCAAATGCAAAAAATACTGAAAGAAAAATACCATAGAAGCATATTGTAATTTACAACTATTTTATAATTCAAAAGTATATAGTATATATGAAAAGATTTTTAAAACTTTCCTCCAAAACAAAAACAAAAAAACACACCAAAAAACTTTTCTCCCAAATTGAGGGGAAAAAAAGGTTTTGGCACAGTCTTTCTTAAAAGTCAAAATTACTAGGAATATGTTTCCCCCCGATTTTTGTAGAAAGAAAAGAGTAATTCTCCTTCATGATCAATGATGAACTTCACTTGTGATGTTTTGTACAGTTACTATGAGCCAAGAAGAGCAACAGTGGAGCTAATCAAGGTGATGATAATTTTTATTTTAAAAAGAGTGGCAGGGGTGCCTGGGTGGCTAGTTGAGCAGTCAACTCTTGATTTTGGCTCAGGTCATGATCTCAGGGTCCTGGGATCGAGCCCTGCATCGGGTTCGTGCTCAGTGGGGAGTCTACTTGAGATTCTTTCTCTCTCCTCTCCCTCTGCTCCTCCCCCTGCTTATGCTCTGTCTCTTTCTCTCTCTCTAAAATAAATAATCTTTAAAAGATAAATAAATAAAAAAGAGGCAAAGGGGGCACCTGGCTTAGGTCAGTTGGTAGAGCATGTGACTCTTGATCTTGGGGTCATGAATTTGAGCCCCACGTTGAATGTAGAGATTACTTTAAAAAATAATAATAATCGGGGCGCCTGGGTGGCTCAGTCGGTTAAGCAACTGCCTTCAGCTTGGGTCATGATCCCAGGGTCCTGGGATCAAGCCCCACATCGGGCTCCCTGCTCAGCAGAGAGCCTGCTTCTCCCTCTCCCTCTGCCTGCCGCTCTGCCTACTTGTGCTCTCTCTCTGTGTCAAATAAATAAATAAAATCTTTAAAAGATAGTAATAATATAAATAAAATCCATTTAAAAAGAGTGGCAAAATTCTGTTCTAAACAGTCTGTATAAATACATAAAGATAAATTACTAAAATAACATTATTTTTAAAATTACCAATGAAATCTTAATATCCTATAGAAAATAAAGTGTTATTGACTCTCTTAGGGGTGATGTTGATTATTTTGATTATGATTATGGTTTCAAGGTATACACCTACATCAAAACTTATCAAATTGAACACTAAAAATTTGTTAATGAAACTGGATCACATTAAATAATTTCCTATTTCTTTTTTTTTTTTTTAAAGATTTTATTTATTTATTTGACAGAGAGAGACACAGCGAGAGAGGGAACACAAGCAGGGGGAGTGGGAGAGGGAGAAGCAGGCTTCCCGCGGAGCAGGGAGCCCGATGCGGGGCTTGATCCCAGGACCCCGGGATCATGACCTGAGCCGAAGGCAGACGCCTAACGACTGAGCCACCCAGGCGCCCCAATAATTTCCTATTTCAAATATAAGATCTTGTCTTTTATTTTTTTTAGTATAATGAGTAATTATCATTTTTTGTACTGACACAGTATTTTTAGGAGGAAAAAGAAGTCATTTAAAAGTTTACATGTCTACAGCATATGGATCCAAAGACATCATGAATAAAAAGCCATATGCTTAACTTTAAAAAAAATATTGCCAGCTTATTTAGTTCATTACTGGTTTATTTCTCAAAGTGGTACAACTATGAGATAAGAAATTCTGAGTTTTTATTAAAAACCATCCTCACAATCAAATCAACCTTTGTTTTATATTGGCAGTCTTACCACAATTAAGTCTTTCTAGCTTGGCTTTGAAAAATTCAAGGGGCGCCTGGGTGGCTCAATTGGCTGAGCATCCAACTCTTGATTTTTGGCTCAGGTCATGATCTGGGGGTTGTGGGATCAGCCCCCAAGCTCCTGGAGGGGCTCTGTGCTCAGCACAGAATCTGCTTGTCCCTTTCCCTCTCCTCTGCGCACCCCCGGCTTGCACTCTCCCTCTAAATCAATCAATCTTTTATTTTTTTAAAAGATTTTATTTATTTATTTGACAGAGAGATAGCGAGAGCAGGAGCACAAGCAGGGGGAGTGGGAGAGGGAGAAGCAGGCTTCCCGCCGAGCAGGGAGCCCAATGCGCGGCTCGATCCCAGGACCCTGGGATCATGACCTGAGCTGAGGGCAGATGCTTAATGACTGAGCCACCCAGGCGCCTCTCAATCTATTTTTTTAAAAAAATTCGGAATCTTTGATGACAACTGAATACATATATATATATATATAAATTTGCCATATATGTCATTACAAATATACATTTGCCACATATTAATATATACACCATATATATTGCCATCTCAGCTTGGCTCATTTCAATTTCTTAAGACTCTTACCCCTATTCATTAGCATATCATCAGTCATTCCAAATATGCTGTGCAGGATCGCTCGAAAAGCATTACGATCTAGTCCAGAATTATTAAGTCTTACATTAGCTCTTTCCACCAAGCTGTGAAAAAGTCTTAGGAGACACTCTACTTCACTTGTTTTGACTGCAAAATAAAAATATGAATAAATACAGCTTAGACTTAGTCCTTGAGTACTCCAATCTAATAAAAAATATTTTACTAAGCAGCTCTTTTGTTCCTATGGTGCTAGATGCTCTAGCAATTAAAAAGTATGACATGACTTGTTACTTGAGGGTTTACCTTTCTGGGTGTCACCCAGAAGTCTCATAAGATACTGTGTAAATTAAAAATTTTGTAATATTAACACTCACCATTATAGACATGTAAAGAAAGAGAAATCAATGTGGGAAAGAGGAGTTGGGCCATTTTCATGGGAGCAGACTTTGAACAGAGACTTGAAGAATGCATAGCATTTATACAGGAAGGAATGTGTTGGGGGTAGTACAATAGAGAATTACAGGGAGAGAGAACATGGGTAAAGGAAAGAAGTAGAATTGCAGTTGGGTTTGAACATGCTTTATTGGGAGCACAGCAAGTTGAGAAGAGAAAAAACAAGATTGAAGACGATGGGCTAATGGCAGACGGCCTTGAAAGCCTAGTCAGAAAATTAACATTTACAGTTGACTTGAACCACATAGGTTCAAACTGCGGGTCCACTTAAATGTGATTAAAAAAAAAAAAACATAGTGCAGTACTGTAAATATATTTTCTCTTATGATTTTCTTTCTTTTTTTGAGAGAGAGAATGGGGAGGGGTAGAGGGAGAGAACCTTAAGACTCCATGCCCAGTGCCTGATCTCACAACCCTGTGATCACGATCTGAAGTGAAATCAAGAGTTGGAGCTTAACTGACTGAGCCACCCAGGTGCCCCATTCTCTCAGGATCTTCTTAATAACATTTTCTTTTCTTTAGCTTACTTTAAGTATACAGTATATAATACATAAAATGTATGAGATATGTTAGTTGACTCTAAGTAAGTTCAGTAATAGGCTATTGGTAGTTAAGGTTTTGGGGAGTCAAACATGGATTTTCAACTGTGTGGGGTTGGTGCTTGTATCCTCCAGGTTGTTCAAGCATCAGCTGCATTTTACTGGAGCAGTGATTTTCTCATGGACCATCTTTGGACCATCTGTATGAGAGAATCAACCCCCTCTCCATTGTTTGTTTAATCCAGATTCCCATGTCTTGCCCCAGACCTACCAAGTCAGAATCACTAAGATCAGGCCCAGGAATTTGCTTTTATTTTTTATTTATTTTAAGAGTTTTATTTATTTGAGAGAGAGCACAAGTGGGGAGGATGGGCAGGGGAGAGCAGGCTCTCCACTGAACAGAGAGCCTGACACAGGGGTGATCCCAGGACCCCGGGACCATGACCTGAGCCGAAGGCAGATGCTTAATTGACTGAGCCACGCAGGTGCCCAGGAATTAGCTTTTAAACAAGAGGTGGGTTGACTCTTCTAGGCCCTAAGGGTTGAGAAGTGGTTTAGGAAAATTCATCTGGCAAAATTATATTTAAGGGAAAAACTGGAAGCATAGAAGCCAGGCTTGGAAGTGATAGGGCTTTGGTTAGGGAGGTGGAAATGAGGTCAGAAAGTGGGAAGGGGCTGGAGATGTTAATTTTCAAACAGAAATTTCCAATATTCATACACTCAGGTTTCACTCTAGACTTAGGAAAAGGGTATTTTTAAAGAAGTGCATGGATGATTCTAATGCATTGTCACGACTGAAAATTAAAGGATTAGATTTAGCGGGTTGGGGGTACTAAAGTTCCTGGATTGTACTTCCATTTCTTACCTAAACAGCGGACTTAGACAAGTCATATAGCTTCCCTATGGCTCAGGGTCCTCACCTATGAAACTGGGTATTGTCCTAGATGATCTCTGAGATTCTTCCAGTTTCTAAAAGCCCAATTCTATGAATCAAAGATTATTTGAAAGAACCAGAAGAGTTAGGAAGGAAAGCTGGTTACTATTTCTTTTTTCTCCTCCAACCCCCTCCTCCTTTTTTTTTCTTTTTATAGGGATAAATTTTAGATGCTGTCTTTGAGATGATTTCATGTCACCCAACTGAAATCAATGACAACACATAGCACATACGCAGTTTGCAACATTAGGGTTTCTACAATGGTCAGAATGATTTGGTTCTTAGGGGAATGGTTGACAAGTCTGAAGAATAAGCAATTACAAAGGTACCTATTAACACTGTTTTATGAACTGAATTAGATTCTCAGGCTCCACAGTGTAACTATAAGTCCTGAAATATGACATAAAGGTCATTTTTATCCACCTAATAGGCATTAATTAAGAGTCCCCTGTCAACCGGGCATTGAATACACCATGCTTCCTGCCCACCAAGTTGTTACACTTTGGCTAAGATATAAAAAAGTGCAACAAGGTATGACAAGCACTATGATTGATGGTGTTTGGCGGTGACCCAAAGGAAGGAATAATCAACTGGGGGAGGCAGTAGGAAATTAAAAGTCCCAAGGAGGTATCACTTGAGCTAAGGCCTGCCAAAGATAAGCATTTGCCAGAGGAGGCAGCTTGGAGTTATGTTCTGAGAGCTAGCTGCAGAGGATTTGGTGGGGCTAGGTAGCAGACTTGACTTTACAGACAATGAGGAGTTTCTGAAAAATTTTGGCTGGCAAGTTAACAGGATCATATTTGCACTTAAGGGAGAACACTTTGGTAGTAGATTCTTGAAACTACCTTATGAATGGTGAGTTCAGATGTGACAAGGTTGTCTTCCTAAAGACAATTTTAACAGTCCATCCCATCCCATTTGCTCTTTGTACAATGACTTTGATACTCCTCTGAGAGATGGAGTCTCTCCTTTACTTGAACCTAGGAGGGGGTAGGGTGTGTGTGTGGGTGTGGGCGTGTGGGTGTGTGTGTGTGACTGTTTCAATCAGTAGAGCTCAGTGGAAATGAGGCAATGTGACTTTTCAAGGCTAGGTCACAGAAGGGGATGCAGCTGCTCTGAGGACAAAAACTTGAAAAGCCTTCTTCTTTTTTTTGAATGTGAAGAAAAAGGAAGCTCAAGTGTGGATGCACTATATGGAGTGCAGAGTATGTTAATGATTGCCTGAAAGTAGTCCTGCTCAATTCTGAGGGAGAGAATTATCAATGAGTGGAAATGTTAGCACGAACAACGTGAAAATGGATCCCTGAGGAAAGGGAGGTTTTGGGTCAGGAGCTGCTCTGAGTCGAATACTAACAAGTCATTCAACACAGCTATCAGGGATTTTAGGCACAATCTTTAGCAGGTAATAACTTTTTCTGGGTTTTATCCATGTAAGCTCACATTTCATTATACCTAAAGACCTTACTCATGAGGTCAAGGAACCATTGTAAAAGATATGTGAAAGATCATAGGTAATGAGAATGGTGAGGTGCTAGAGATTGGCCCATGTTATTTAACTTCATTTTGGAATAATTTTAGATTCACATAAGAGAAGCAATGATGATAGTTTGCATAAAATCTTCACTCTCTCCCTGTTAACACCTTACAGAACCGTGGTACAGTTGTCAAAACAAATACACTAACATTGGCACATTAACTGAACTATAGATTTTACCAGTTTCCCACTAATGTCCCTTTTGGGGAGGTTCCAGAATCCAAGCCAGGATATACTTGGTTGTCATGTCTCTTCAAATCTGTTAGTTTTCAGTCTTTCATGACCTTGAGATTTTATTTTGCATAATGTTCCTCAATTTGTGTGTGCCTAATGTTTTTCTCATGATTAGACTGTGGCTAGGTGTTTTGGGGAAGAATACTAGAGATAAATTGCTGTTCTCACATGTCGGGGGGGGTATATATTAACAAGGTTAACTGCTGATAACTTCGATCACTTGGTTTAGCTAATCTACAGGGTTCTCCACTGTAGTTACTATTTTCCCTTTCCACAGTCTATTCTTTAGAAGGCAATTGCTCAAGTAAAATGGAATTCCACTTCTTGGGAAGGAGTATTGATACTATTATTTGGAGTTCTCCTGAAAGGACGAGGTCTTTTCCCATTTACTTACTCATTTATATCACTATGGGGGGGGGGGTGCAGTCACATATACTTATTTTATAATAATTGTTAATTTTCTCGCTTAAATTATTCCAGTTTTGGCCACTAGAGTTTGAGTCGGCTCTTGTATGTTTCACATAGCACAATCCATTGGCTTTTTCACCTCTTTGCTTCCTGGCCCTACTTGCCAGGTCAATCTCATATCACCCCTGGGTGAGATAACAGGAAATACATATATTGGTCCCTGCCCCTGGTTCCTGACACATAGCTCTCAAAACTCTTGGGATTTCCTAACTCATCTGAGCAGTAGGAGTATCTTTTGTTCAATTTAGTCATTGACCCTGGTTCTCAACACAAAGCTCCTAAATCCCTTGGAACATCAGGGGTGATAGGAATCTTTTGTTCTAATGAGTGACTGCTGGTGGCTCCTGGATGGGAGCGGGTCACCAGAAAGACCAAACCATTGATTGAAAGCCTGGAACTTTCAGCCCCACCCCCTATTCTGCAGAGGGGCTGGATATTGAGTTAATGATCTATGATGGCTATGTGATGAAACCTTTATGAAGACCCCCAAAGTAGTGTTTAGGGAGCTTCTGGGTTGGTGAACATATGATGGTCCTGGGAGAGAGAATGGAAGCTCCATGCCCTTTTCCACACACCTTGCCCTATGCATCTCCTCCACCTGGCTCTTCCTGATTACATCCTTTTATAAGAAAACAGTAATCTATTAAGTAAACTGTTTTCCTCAGTTCTGTGAGCTGCTCTAGCAAATTAATTGGACCTCCAATTTATAACCAGTCAGTCAGAAGTGAAGATAACAACCTGGACTTGTGATGGGCATCTGAAGTGGGAGATAGTCTTGTGGAACTGAACTCAGCCTATGAGATCTGATGCCATCTCAGGTGGTGTCAGGATTAAGAAATTGCTGGGATGTCACAGAAAATTGCTTGCTGGAAAAAACCACAAAGTTGGAGACCAGAAGTGTCAGAAGTGTAAGTGTGGTAGTAATGTCAGAGTAAAAGAGAAACACACAGGTGTAGCATAGGGTTTCCTTTACACTCTGTACAGCTACTTCTTCAAGGAATCCTGGTTCTTTTTATTGGGGACTGGTATTTAGACACCAAGGTCTAGGCACTGGGTGTGCTTGTTACTACCAGGGTATTAATATTTCTAAGCCCAATACATAATAGGGGAGGGTAGAATATTTCTAAGCCCTCTCGGCAGACATAGCTGGAAAATATGTATGTATACTAACCTATGTATGCATACATATTGGCCCATGTTATGTCTCACAAATAAAGTGAAATGCAAATACTGGATTACTAGGTCTATAGATGGTCCTGGGCTAAGTCCCAGAAGAGATGATCAATTGTATTAAAAAATTCATTGGGGTGCCTGGGTGGCTCAGTCGTTAAGTGACTGCCTTAAGCTTAGGTCATGATCCCAGGGTTCTGGGATCAAGCCCCGCATTGGGCTCCCTGCTCCACAGGAGGCCTGCTTCTCCCTCCCCCACTCCCCCTGCTTGTGTTCCCGCTCTATCTCTGTCAAATAAATAAATAAATCTTAAAAAAAAAATTCATCAACACTCAGGGCCTCATGAATTCACAAGGGTATATCATACTGGGTTTAATTTATTTCCTCCTTTTAGTAGGAGTGGATCAGAGAAATGAAGTTCACAAAGTATTTGGATTTTAGCAAGGCATATGAAAAATCTCTTATCCTTGTATTAATTATCTACTCAGCATCCAGGAGTACCAAGCACAATAGTAGGCTCTCAAATAAATGTTTGCTAAATAAATAACCCCTTGTAAGAGAGGTAAAGGAATATACCGGATGAGTCAGGATCCAAAGTAACTTCTTGGCAAAATAATCACTTGAATCAAACAACATGAAATTATTGGGAAGTTTTAAAATTCTTCACTTAGCTTTAAAAAAGTTTTGATCTACTAAGTGTAAAAACTGTGGCTAAACAACAGTATGTGTGAAAAAGACTGGGTCAATTCCTAACTCACTATCAGTCAAGCTGGGATTGCTATTAGGCGGACAGAACTGAAGTTTCATGAAACTAGTGATATATATTGGCTAATTGAATTTTAAACTAAAAAAAAAAAAAAAAAAATTCTAAGGGAAAGATGGCCACCATGTAGTTAGCAATAGTATTCAAGATTCTAAAGAAGGAAGAAAAAAGTTTGATTTTCTGGGTTTAAAGCACAAGGAAAGGCAATAGATAGTTGAAACCCCTGTAAATTAGTTGTTTCTAAATGACAGGTTTGAAGGCTTAAGTGTAAAAATTAACCTCCAATGTCAGAAATTACCCAGACAATAAATTAGCTAGGTTTCAAATTCTACAGAAACCAAAGAAAGCAAAGACTTAAATACATATACACACACACACACAAAACCAGATTGCCAAGGATGTGTAATGTGCAACTTAATGTGTAAATTTAAAAGAATCAAAAGAAGAGATTGAACTCATAAATATAAAAGAAAAAGGAACTGAAGTTCCACTTGGAAAAGACAATTTTGGTCAGGAATTCTTAAGCTTCACTGTGTCTAATACATGGAGTGAATGATCTGGATGCTTGGCCCCCACTTGCAGATTTTTAAATGTACCTAGGGTGGTATCCAGGAATCTACATTTTCAATACGAATCTTTAGGTAATTCTGATGGTGGAGATACTCCTACCATACTATGAATAAGAGGTACACAGCCAAGATAAACTACAGAATTTGTGGGCCCAATGCAAAGAAAACATGGGACCCTCACTCAAAACATTAATTTTAAGTCAGTGTTAGCAGAGCATTGAACTAAGCGTAGGGCCCTGTCACAATGCATAGGTGACATACCCATAAAGCCACTTATTACGCCCTGAGGTAATGATCTGCCACCCCCACTAGATTAAAGATTTTAAAAATTCTACTTAATTTTAATTTACATTTAAACAGTCACACATCCACTTAAAGAAAATGGGGCGCCTGGCTGGCTTGGTTGCTAAAGCATGCAAAGACTCTTCATCTCAGCGTCCTGAGTTCAAGCCCCACCTTGGGTATAGAGATCACTTCAGTTTTTTTTTTTAAGTAATAGCCACACATAGCTAGTGGTTACTGTACTGGACAATGCAGCTCTAGCTCTAGAATGTTTTATTCCAGCCAGCTGCCCCAAAACAATCCTTTGAGAGAAGGCGGCCAAGACGGCACTATTTGTTAGCCCTCCCCACACCTACCTAAAGAACCAAATTCCAGGAGCACCTGGTTGGCTCAGTTGGTAGACCATGTGACTCTTGATCTCAGGGCTGTGAACTGGAGCCCCATGTTGGGTGTAGAGATTACTTAAAAATAAAACCTTAAAACAACAGCAACAACGAAATTAAATTCCAGTCATGAGAGGCCAGTGTCTATCCTGGTCTCAACTGAAGGACCTAAGTAGTGAGCCAAATTCAACTTTCATTCTGCACTTAACTATGGGATAGTACTATACAGAATGACCATATGAGTCTAGAATGCTTAACAGTAGCATTAATTTGAGAAATAAAAACTGAGTGCAGGCTCTGGCATCAGACTTACCTGAGTTCTAGTTCTGCCTCCACCAGAAAAGTCCTCTGTAATTTTAGACAATTTAAGACTTGGGTTTCCTCATCTGAAAACATGGAATATACCACCTACCTCACTGAGTTTGAGAATTGGAAGATGAACATAAACCATTTAGCACAGCATTTTCCCAATGAAGAGCTCAATAAAGATGAGTTGTTAGTAATCTGAGTGTAAAATAGTAATCTGGTTACACTGGTGAATAGCTATAGCCTGAACTTTTGATCATAACTTCACATCAAAGCTTTGGAAAGGAACACAACTCATTGCTCTTTTCAAGTAATTGTTAAGTATCTTCTTTGTAGGAGACTATATGGGATATGGGTCTGATCTAGTATTACATATTCATAACCTACAGACTTTCAGAGAATTGCTTTCAAATAACAAATTATGGTATCAAACACACATTTGGGTAGCAGACATTAATGAAAAGTTTCTTTAGGATGGGGAGAGGAGTTAAGATTTTTAAAGTCTGCAAAACTTCCTTTTGAATGTTGTAAAACTCAGGTTGTTCAGAAAACAGCAAATAACAGAAGATAACATATTCAACATTGGTTAAATCTGCCAGATGGATCTCAAGGGTTGTCTGACAGGATTAGAAGAACAGGCCCTAGAAGGGCCTGACGAACTCATGTCGTTTAAAATACACCTGGAGTAAAAGAAAGCTGAATTAAGTCTACAGTGAGATTCTTAGGGTGGTGCCTAATACTAGGACAGCCCCAATAATGAGGTTGTACTAGTGTCTGAACGAAAAGTAAATGCCTCCAAGTCTAAAGACATTCTCAGAATTCTCAAGCAGGACTGCTTGTTGTCATGACCGAGACAAAATATAGACGATTACTTTTTAAGGTCTGTCAGGGCAATCAGGGCAAGGAATCCCCCCAAACCTGTTAATTTTAATAAACACTTGCCATGTGCTATTTCTTCAACATCTAAAATATCTCCTGTAGCTCTAGCAATCCCCTGCCTCTATGGGTTTTGTGCCAGATAACTCAGGGAACTGGTCAGAGTAAATCTTCAGTAGTTTGAAATCTCTTATCAAATTTCAGACTGTAACAGAATCAGTACTTGGCTGGCACATAATCCTTCAGCACTTATGCTGTCAAGTTGTCAAATTACTCTTTCTACATATACAAATATATTTTAGGATTAAAATATTTTAAAATATTAAATATTTCCAGTGTAAGTGCAGGGATCTTGTAAGTTCACTTGTGATCTATTTTTTTAACTGGCCAAAATATTAGAAATTAGAGAAACCCTATTTTGGGGGTTACAAAGAACTTGCTAATGTCAAGTAAGTCTATCAATGTTTCTATTTGATGGAATAAAGATGTTCAGGCAGTGTTGGATGTCTGGTCAGTACTTACAGTTCTTGACGGTATTACTGATGGATTCCACCAGTTTCTTCAGAGTCTTCTGGTCCATGCCAAGTGTGGCTTCAACACACCGCACAATTCTCAGATACCCTAGTTCCAAGCCTATGTGTCCTGGGTTGCCACTGATTCCAGAGTTCACTACTCTATGCCCAACAGAATGTGACCATGGCAACATTCCAGCAACCACACAGAAGGTTCTCAAGTGATTGAAAAAATATGCAGCCATGGTTGTTACCACTCAATACAAATGCAGTGATTTCATTAATGCTATTGTGATCTGAAATATTACAGCAATCCCAACATTCATGTTTTCTTTAGGGCTAAACACCACTTAAAGTGGTACTTGATATTACTGTCATTTATTTTTCCTCAGCACAAACTGTATAGTTGAAAATGTTTCCTTCCTATCTGAACACATAATTGAGAAATAAGATTATAAAGACCTTATCTTTACACTGAAATAAAGTATTTTCCCAGGCTATAAATAGCTCCTTCAAATATTATAACCTCCTTTAAAAACCCTAACTAAGGGGCGCCCGGGTTGGTTGGGCATCTGGCTCTTGGTTTCGGCTCAGGTCATGATCTCGGGGTTGTGGGATCAAGCCCTGCAATGGGCTCTGCACTCAGTGGGGAGTCTGCTTGAGATTCTTTCCCTACACCACTCCCCCTGCTTGTGCGCACTCTCTCTAAAATGAATAAAGAAACCTTAAAAAAAATTAGAAAATAACTCTAACTAAGCACCCTCTCATGATCTCCAAAGAGAGACTTTAATCTGGGAGCTCCTAGAGAAATGTAAAACCCCATTTATACCCCTCCAACTCCTATCTGACTAACTGTAAGAAAGCATGCTGTGACCATGCCAAAGCTGGCCAAAACGACAACTGTGCTAACTCCCGTCTACTGTCAAATCCCAATACAGAGAACAAACATCTCCTAGTCTGTTTGCTGGCTTTCACTATGGCAAGGCATGAAAATGCACTAAAATGATTTTTAGAATTTAGGACACTACATCCTTATAAATTTTAAATAAAACATAAAAATGAATTTTAAAATAAGACAAACACATCTGAAGAAAAAATCTTTCCAAGAACTTGTCTTTAGGAAATACCAGATGAGTGTTCATTGATTTTAAGTTGAAAACTGGCAATGTTTTAAAAATGTGAAACCTGTCACTTAAGTCTGAAGAGTAACTGTTCTCGATTTCTCCGAGGTTAGTCTACTGTTCTTCATGAAATGAAAGATTATCAGGCAACAGGCTTTTAACACACCCCGACTGAAGGAATATGAACCTATATTCTGGATAAAGTAAATTCAGGACACTCTTATGGTATTTAAAATACCTAAATATACTAAGGGCAACCAAGTGAATCCAAAAAGTACTGGTATAAATTCAATTTTTTGATTCAGACACTCATCAACTTTGTTGCAGTTACCTTGGCATTATTATCCAAATAACATGCCTTGTATTTATAAAATTGGTGTAAAATTATTCAAGAAAAAGCATGGTCTGCTGGAGGGAGGAAGTTAAGAGATGTTAGTAATTTGCACATAACATTACCTGGTCAAATTTTCTTCCCATACCTTATTAGAAAGAAGACTGTTAAGGCTACCAGCAGAGGAAGAAAGGGGAACCCTCCTACACTGTTGGTGAGAATGCAAGCTGGTGCAGCCACTCTGGAAAACAGTATGGAGAGTCCTCAAAAAGTTGAAAATAGAGCTACCTGACAACTCAGCAATTGTGCTACTAGGCATTTACCCCAAATATACAAATGTAGTGATCCGAAGGGGCACCTGGCAACCCAATGTTTACAGCAGCAAAATCCACAATAACCAAACTATGGAAAGAGCCCAGATGTCCATCGACAGATGAATGGATAAAGATGTGGTATGTGGGGCGCCTGGATGGCTCAGTTGGTTAAGCGACTGCCTTCGGCTCAGGTCATGATCCTGGAGTCCTGGGATCGAGTCCCACATCAGGCTCCCTGCTCGGCGGGAAGTCTGCTTCTCCCTCTAACCCTACCTCTTGCGCTCTCTCTCTCAAATAAACAAATAAAATCTTAAAAAAAAAAAAAGATGTGGTATGTGTACAAACACACACACACACACGAATATTACTCAGTCATCAAAAAATAAAATCTTGCCATTTCCAACAATGTGGATGGTCCTAGAGGGTATTATGCCAAGTGAAATAAGTCAATCAGAGAAAGACAATTATCGTATGATCTCACTCATATGTGGAATTTAAGAAACAAAACAGAGAAGCATAGGGGAAGTGAGGGAAAAATAAATAAAACAAGAGGAAATCAGAGAGGGAGACAAACCATAAGAGATTCTTAATTACAGAAAACAAACTGAAGGTTGCTGGAGGGGAGGGGGATAGGGGGTGGAGGTGTAGGGTGACAGGGTGATGGACATTAAGGACGGCATGTGATGTAATGAACACAGGGTTTTATACACAACTGATGAATCACTGAACTCTACCTCTGAAACTAATATTATATGTTAATTATGTGAATTTAAAAAAAAGGCCACCAGCAGAGGAACAACAAGAAAAGTGTTTCCCAGACAGTCAACATAGTTTGGAAAGAATACAACTTTTTTTTGCCAGGTCATCTTCTTCTTCAGTCTAGAAACAGTTGCTTCTAGTGGGACATAGTCATCATGTACTGGACCAGTCTACAGAGGAACACTTTTATGTTCATACCAAAAATGATCACCAAATAACCTGATAAATTTATCTTTTAGCATTTTTGTGAACAATCCTAAGAAAATTCCTTTCAGATAAAAAATGTCCCTCAAACTTGCTGTGTACTCAAGATCATATAGATTTATTAGGAAAGAGTATGAAGCTTTTAAGCACAAAATTTAAGGAAGCTTACCAAGAAATATATTATTTTTACAGCTAAAAATTTGGGGACATGTCTTATCCACTTACTACCCAGTAGTGTTTCTTGATCTTTGGAACTTTACTTGGGACTCAAAGGGAGCTGATAAGAACACAGCTATTTTTAAGTAAAATAGCTATTTATTCAGCCTCTTGTCATGCCAAAATGTTCTGTGCATATACTACTATAATTAGCACACCCTCTGTAACAGGCAAAATTGTACATCAAATTATATGTTACCTGATTATATAAAAATGTAAAGTGAAAATGATTTATCAATTCCTTTTAACATTACTAGTAAACAATTCAGCAGTAGATATGAGGCACAAAATCTTAGTAAAATATGACACAGGAAGAGCAATAATGTAATTTTCACTTAACTTGTCATAATTTGTTATGAATATACAAAGACAAATTTCTAAAATGTTATATTTACTAAGATTCTGGCAATAGCTTTATGTAACAAGACACAGCATACCAGGCCTGCCACTCAACTTGTTTATGGTAAGTCTCAGCTTCAATATGAAGCTGTAAAAAAAAAAAAAAAAAAAAAATCAAAAGCCCGCTTTGTTTACATGCTAAGTATCTTGGCAAGTATGCCATTAAACACAGTAAGGAATTTAAGACAGCAAGAATAAGGAGTTAATAAAAGCTAAACACTGCAGCCTAAACAAAATTCATACAAAAATAAAATAAGTATTACTGGTTACATAAAACTTTCCTGACTGGTTAAAACTTAACAGTATAAAACATGCATTTTAAATCTTCAGCTATCAAGTTCAAAAAGTACCAGTGTCTATTTGAAATGATTCTTCTCCAAAGCCAAAGTGTAGTCAAAATTAATTCAAATGTTATAACACATTCTAATGCTAAAAAACATTCAGTATTATTGAAGTGGAGGTAAATCCCAGAGCTCCTGGGGCTCTGTCATGCTGCAAAGGGCTGTTTCTCTGGTTCACTTAGAGCAGCAAACGACAGAGTCCAAGGATGTCTAGGGGCAGGACTGCTATACTCAGCTCTGACCTCCCCGTGAAGCATGGCTACTATGTCCACAAAAGTAGGATGTGTGAGGATAAAAGGCACGCTATTCTGCTAGCTAAAGAGATAGCAAACCAGCCCCCCCACCCGAAAAGCTCCTTCCCCAGGTAAATAAAAGTATATAAGGGGAAAAAATTAAAATACACTTATCTACAGAGTAAGGATTTTGAAGTATCAGTGTGGTGCCTATTTCAAAAATGTTAACTAGAATCATCTGGTCATTGCTAATTACATCTTAATGATGTATCCAGATTTGATTTCTGTTGATTTATCATTAGATACTTCTAGTCAAAAATATTAACTTTATCCCCAAATATCTTAACCACTAGCACAACTGCAATGTATTATCTCCCAGAGTTATTAAGCACTGGAAGAGAAAAAAACAGATGTTCAAGCAGCAGGCAAAAATTATGGCCCTTTCACACAGCAGCATCCGAGTGGCTACTGAACAGTCCAGGAATAATTCTAAAAGCAAGAAAATTCATGCACTTTAGTAATTATGTCATAATTTTCACAGTTGAAATTTCCTTAGACATTGCACTTTCTTTATAAGGGAATCCTGATTTTTCTTAATGTTACGGCGAGTCAGGACTTGAACTAGCAGCCTTCTTTTTCTTCTTCTTACTGTGTTTCTTATGCTTCTTTTTCTTTTTTGTTTTTTCCTGTAAAGAGAGTTCCCTGTTAGACATTTCTACAGGAAAATACTCAAATTAAAAACAACAACTTTACCATGGTCCTTCTAAGCTACTATATAATTATTTCAAACGATCCAGGCAACCAAGGAAACTACTCAGAACATTTCTTGAGAAGTCTCAATAATCAGTATCATATGAGGACTTAAGAGTGCTTGTTGATTTTCAAAAAGATATGGAAAAACTCTAAGTCATTAGCACACAAATGTAGCTTTTAAACAAAATTCACAGAAAATAAATTCTATGGATAATGATATCAACTGCTGTATTTCATACTGTATAATTTCTAAAGGTGAAGTAATTGTAGTTACTACAAAGAAATCCTCACATCACAGCAAAACACAATTGCTTTTATAAAATGACAGTTTTGGGGAACAGATATATTAAACCTGATATTTTTTAAGTAAACAGAAACACAAATTATTATGTCCTGTCTAAACTGGTAGCACTATTTTAATTATTAAATTAACAACTAAAAAACAACTGGTAAAAAAAAATATTGATGTACAGTTGAAAAGTCTACTTAGCTTTTAAGTGAAACAGATGCTTTTTCTTTTTTAAAAAAACTTTTATATAAGCTCTACGCCCAACATGGGGCTTGGACTCACAACCCCAAGATCAAAAGTCGCATGCTATACCGACTGAGCCAGCCAGGCACCCAGATGCTTAATTTTTAGAAGCCTAGAAAAAGTAATCAAATTGTGACTGGATAGAGACCTATAATTTTGCTGAACTCTGACTCTTGTGACTATTTCTGATGTAGAAGAGAAGGCAAAACTTTTAGAAACAGATACTTAGGAAGGTGGTATCAAATGACAGACTAGTTGTTGACATTCAGCAAGAAAAGAGACATGAAAAGACAGCAAAAGCAGAGTTCCCTATACATTTCCTTATCAATTGCAACTTTCCACAATTCCCCTGCCCCTCAAATGTCTCTACCACTTAGTGGCTCTAAGCTTTCGTAATTCTTTTCATGACAAGCTCAAGTACACATGGAATCTTACAAAGAGTCCCAAATCTTGTATTTGGGCCTTTAAAAAGTTAAGTTTTGGGTATAGGTTACTTTTTCATAAAAGGACAGCTGACTACTCTCTTTTTAAAATACTTTTCTTCTTGGCTTCCACGACACCTCCGTCTGCTGCTTTCTTCCATCACAAAGACCCCTTCAACTCCTGTGCTGTTCATTTTCCTCTGCTTGATCTTTCAGGGTTTCCTTCCTTTCTCTTCCACATGGCTCTCTATCTCCCATGCTTTAAATACCATTTTCATACCAAATCTTCAAAGCTAGTCCTATGTTCTGAACTCAAGACTATGAGTTCCACCTGGATACCTAATAGGTATATCTAAAATTACCATAAACAATGCTTAATTTTTCTCTCCAACTCCTCTTAGCCATCTTAGTTAAATGGCACCTCTAATTCGTCCTTTTACTTAAGGCAAAGAATCTAAGCTATGTTTGACACCACTTTCTGTTTTACCTCCTCTCTCTACATCTAGGTAAGCAAGCCCGACCATCTAAGCCCACAATATATCTCAAATCCGTCAGGCTAGTCCAGCTCCATTACTACCACTGTGATACGAACAACTCGCCTCTGTCCACTCCACCTCCTCTGCCAAAGCATTCTAAAAATGTAAAGTTGGTTCAGGTCACTTCTTTTTTAAAACACTCAAAACAGCTTCCCAAAGCATTTTGATTAAAACCCAAACTCTTTGCTTGTGATATGGCCTCTGCTTACTTCCCCAACTCACTGTATGTTATTCCTCTTTATCTACTAGGTATAAGCCACGCTTACTCTTTCAGTTCCTCAAACAAATCAAGCTCATTCCTACCAAAGGTCCTTAGCTCTTCTCTCTGCCTAGGATATTTTCCTTTGATCTTCACATGGTTAGCTCTTTCTGGTAAATCCTATTTCAGCTTAATTTTACTTCCTCAGAGAGGCTTTCCCTCCCCAAAGCCGCTCTCACATGTCACCCTCTTACCTATCTTGTATTCCATTAGAACAGCACTACGAACACCAACGGTGCCTGCATAGAGATGCTTAATAAACACATGCTAGCTGAATGCACGAAACAGTGCGGTATGCAAGTACAAATTAGAATTATCCAAAATTAATTAATATTATGTCTTAATTAATCTGAACCAAGGACCAAAGCAGTCTTCACCCAAATTACTTTCCCATTCAGAAAAAAAGTCTCTCAAATGTCACCTTGGTCTTGAAGTACATAAAATGCTACTTCTGAGTCATACACTACCAGGTGAACCTTTCTATCAGAGAAGGACCCTTATCTTAAGAGCGAGGGAAATTCTGGGAAGGGGAAGTTACCTTCAAACCTACAACAGACGCTGTTCTCATTTTTCTTTTACCTGTTCCTAAGAAAATGCCTTCAAAGGCCATCACCCACGCTTATACTGAGTGCTCCTAAATGATTTTAATGATATGGTCTGCAATTACTCTTTGATAATCTATTATCCACTTTCCCTAGGTTGGTCTGCTTCTCATTTGGATATCACTGCCATTTTCCTTATTCTCTTCTTCCTTCTTTCTCCTTTTATTCTTCTCCATCTGCATAATAGCAGAGCTGGCTTTAGAAATGGCCAAAAGAATCATCTTTATTATTGAATCATTTATGTTGTCACATTCCTGCTTATTTTTCATTGCAACCTGTGCTGAGAGGCTTTTTCTGCTAATGTTACCAGGTTTGGCCAACCTGGAAGTCACTACTATTAAGGATGGAAGGAATCACTATACCTAGTATTTCATATTATAGCTTAAAAAAGTCAAACAAAAGTTCAAGTTTTCATTTCTATCAGTACTGAGTACGGAATAAAATAAAATGAAATACTGAATAAAATACTGAAATGAAAACAGGAGATGTTTGCTACCAGGATATTTTTCTTTTCTCTGGAGCCAATTTAACTTGCTCCAACCCACTAAGTAAAGCTAACCACCACACTTTTCCCAATAAATATTTATCTGAACCCAGTAAATGAAGTCATGCTTTACCATGATTCATTATATAGTAAACAAAAAGAGCTACACTATTGTCATGTAAAAAATATAAGTGATACTTGCTATTACTTTTTCTCGTTCTTCACTGCTTTTCTTCTTTTTTGCTCGTACCTAAAAAGTTTGAATTTTCATTGAGAAGACAAATATGTAACTTGTACTCAAGACATTTTTTTAATTCCCTAATGTACCTTACATCTTTAGAATTTATGTGTAAAAAACATTTTGATGATACCTCAAACCCCTGTTATATCATAATGACAAGTCAATGAGAAACATTTAAAGGAAAAAATATTAAGATTTTTTAATCTCTAGAGGGCTTCCTTATATTCCCTTTCAGCACCGCCCGCCCCCCCGACCAAAAAGCAGTGAGATACAGTGGATAAAAAGCATGAGCTCTGAAATAAAACAGACCAAACTCTGCATCCTACCTCAGCTATGTACTACCCTCAGTTTCATCATCTGTAAAATCGAGATAATATCCACCCTCTAGGGGAAGTGCCTGGAATAAAGTTAAGTATTTCTCTTACTCTATGGTGTTCAATAAATGGTAGCTATATGCATAGTGTATTCAGTATAAACCAAGTGATTAAAATCCTTTTAAGTAACGCTTAATACCCCATTAGTATTTTCATCTTTTAATGTGTGAATTTAAGACAAGTTGCTAAAGTTCATGTATACTTAATGTTAAGTCCAAGTGTAACA
The DNA here is from genome assembly GCF_054177405.1 of Leptonychotes weddellii. Lineage (NCBI taxonomy): Eukaryota > Metazoa > Chordata > Mammalia > Carnivora > Phocidae > Leptonychotes > Leptonychotes weddellii. The sequence goes on along the minus strand of NC_138380.1, from coordinate 64,692,222 downwards.
TATATTAAGTGCTCTAGAGGACACATAGGAAATTACTGTTTCTTACTGCTAGTCTTGTCATAACAATGACTGGGGATGGTGGTAGTTGCGCTGCATCCACATTTGGCGAGACCAAGACTGGGGATGCTGTCATGTGATGTCCAAGACTGCCAGACAGCCCTGACATGACTTTTAGACAGCCTGCCAGACATTCGTATAATAAACCCACTTATAGAAAAGACTGTATTTTGTTTCATTCATTCAGAGCTTTACTGCGAATTGTTCATCATTTTGGAAAATGTCATTGATGACAAGGCCACTGTACAGTTTTTGAAGGGCATATATAATGTACCTGCTACAGCTTGAATTTTGTTATGTCTTAAGATTTTATGTCTTCTAGTTATCACACTCAAGCATTTATGTACTCAAATATTATTTAGTAAAATTATACATTAATAGTTTCTTATATTTCTTTAAAAAATTTCTTAGGGGATATTAATCTAAAATGTGTAGATTATATACATTATATACACACACTACAAGTTTCAATTCAATTCACTTCAATTTCATTTCAGGGGGCATTACAAAATATTGCTACAAAAGGCCCTATTTTACAAATGAGGAAACCAAGTCCAAGAGAGAAATACTTTCAAGATGATAACTTAAAAACCTAAAATTAACTAAGAATAGAGTACAAACAAAATCTAAGATAGGAATATCAGGGCTGAAAAGGACTAAAGAGACTACAGAAACTATCTAATTCTACTTCCTTACGTTATAGATAGGAAAAAAGATCATGCTAACATTTCTGTTCTACCTCATCACTGTTCTACTCCCTCACTAGTAGTAGTTCCAAACAAAAACAAGGGAATGCTGGGTTTCAATACAGTACACATCAAACAGCATCTGTCATGTAATCATAATACTAGAATAGTAAAAAGTAACTATTAGAAGAATAAAAATAAAATAGCTCAGAGCAGAGATTTGTAAGTATGGTTAATTACCATATTAGCTCTATAATCATCTTCTAGAAAATGAAAAACTCATTCTGAAATGGAACTTCCATTTCTTTTTCACAGTGCACATGCTAGAAAAGTGAGTAAATTGAATATTCATGAAGTATATTTCTTTTTACTAATTTGTATTTATTAAAAACAAATTATTAAACATTTTAAAGTGAAGAAAATGAATTTGATCATAGACTTACCTCCTCAATATAATCTGATTCTGATAAAGACTCAGATGATAAAGGTTTATCTTCAGGATACATCTTTCTTTTTTTGCTGAGTCCTTTAATGTCCTAAGAGAAATACAGGTACCTTGACTCAAAAAGATATAAGGCTATGCCACACAAATTTTATATTTCTAATTAACAGTTTTTCCAATTATCAAAAAAACTAACCATTTTCATTTTAGAAATGTCTAATATTGATGTTTACCAATATTCAGTTTTTAATTCCAATAAAGTAACGCTTTTATTAAATAACCTGAAAAGAAATAATTACATGTCCATTGAGATGTTATATTCTCACTTTCTTTTTTTTTAAAAAAATATTTATTAAGTAATGTGTACACCCAACATGGGGCTTGAACTAACGACCACGAGATTAAGAATAGCATGCTATTCTGACTGAGCCAAAGTTAATTAAACTCTAAAGTGTCATAAGAAACCCTAGAGATGGTGTAAGATTCGAGTCCCTTGTATTCTAATGGTTTTGTTTCTACCCAGTATTGGATCAGACAGGCCTAGTGCTGCAGAAAAGAAAAACAATGGGTAATTATTTGTGATCTAAAAAGATCTCTACACAGTAGTAATTCCTTTCATGTGTTACAAGTGTTAAATTCACATTAAAAAAAACTTCATCGCTAAGTATTTTTAATGATGAGAAAACATATAACTCTGGGGAAGAAGAAAGACCAGAGGAGTACTTAGGGACTTAAATATATGTTCTGAGGAATAAAAATTTCAAAAACATCTGAAGCAAGTATGGCAAAATGTTAAGGTTTTTAAAAAAGATTTATTTATTTACTTGAGAGAGAGAGAGAAAACACAAGAACAAGTGGGGGGGAGGGGCAGAGGGAGAGAGAGAAAGGGGGCAGCAGACTCCCCACTGAGCGTGGAGCCCAAGGTGGGGCTTGATCCCAGAAACCTGAGATCATGACCTGAGCCGAAATAAAACCCAAGAGTCAGACGCTCAACCAACTGAGCCACCCAGGCGCCCCAATGTTAAGATTTATTAAAGCTTCACAGTAGATGTGCTGGTTATCATCTTATTATTTTCCATACGCTTTTTCTGTATGTCTGAATACTTCATAACAAGACAACAAAACCACACAATGAAAAAAAATGCTCACTACCTCATTGTACAGAAAAAAACAATATAAAACTTTATATACGGGAAGCCAATTTTGAAGATTATTAAACAAACAAAAAATCACATAGAAAATAAAGTGATCTGTGTTATATCACAGGTGATTTAATTTTGTTTCTGCAAATAGCTTTATTATTTTGATAGAAATGATAAATGTTCACTGTAAGCGAATTTACCCGAATCCCACTACCACGAATTAAACATCATGAAGATTTTTGGAAATATCTCACTATGTGTACATTTACAATTTTACATAAATACTTGCTGTTTGGAACCCGCTCTTGTCATCCAATCTTTCCATGCCAACTACATCATCATTTATGGTTGCCTTTGACATTCACTGAAAGCATATGCCACAACTCACTTAACCCAACTCTTTCTGGAGGGCAGGAATATATATGGGTTATTTGCTATTAAAAACAGTTGAGGGGCGCCTGGGTGGCTCAGCAGGTTGAGTGTCTGCCTTCGGCTTGGGTCATGATCCCAGGGTCCTGGGATCGAGTCCCGCATTGGGCTCCTTGCTCAGCAGAGAGTGTGCTTCTCCCTCTCTTTGCCCCTCCCCCTGCTTGTGTGCTCTCTCTGAAATAAATAAAGAAATAAAATTAAAACAAACAAACAAAAAAACTTGAAATGGAGTGACGGGCACATGAGTGCAAAATCTTTACCTAATAATAACGTCTAAATCAAAGACCAAAGTAGCCTTTACCCAAATGATTTGCTTACTGTCCCACCTCCCCCCCCCAATTGTTTATTTCACTTAGGAATCACACTTTATCAAGAAACCTGTTTCAGGCTCTTTTATCAATCATCTCAGTCTCAGATTACTGAAATACAGTCCATATTTTCTTTTAGAACTGCCTAAACATGCATTTTACCACTTTTTCTGTACGTGAAGTAGAAATTTTCAATTACTAAAGATTAGTTTTTAATTATTTCTAGTTTTTCCTAAATCTGTTCATTATATTTAAATTTTGCTCATGATTTTTTTGTGATCTCGTTTCATCATTCAGAATTAGAATTATATGGTCAAAAGTTTCTGGGGCGCCTGGGTGCCTCAGTTGTTAAGCGTCTGCCTTCGGCTCAGGTCATGATCCAAGGGTCCTGGGATTGAGGCCCGCATCGGGCTCCCTGCTCAGCAGAAAGCCTGCTTCTCCCTCTCCCACTCCCCCTGCTTGTGTTCCCTCTCTCGCTGTCTCTGTCAAATAAATAAATAAAATCTTAAAAAAAAAAAAAGTTTTTGAGTTTTGAGGCATGGGCCTTCCCTACCCCAAATTATATTCACCCCTGTCTTTCTCTAGTTATACTTTCATACATTTAAAACTGACTTACCTATGATTTATTTGGCCTTAAGGAGGGTCCAGCTTTATACTTTCCAAATGGCTAGTCATTTTGTCCCAAGAAAAGCCACTTTTATCATCTATAAAACCCCACAAATACTTACAAATTTTTACTTGGGCTCTACACTGTTCCACTGCCTTTTTTTTTTTCCTCCCTATTCCTGCACCACACCACACTATTTTAATCAAAGCGTTTAAAGAATGTTTTAATCAAAGAGTTTAAAAAATGTTTAATGTCTACCCAGGAACATTTATTAAATCTTCATGTGCTTCTCTGAATAGATTTGCATAATTTTCTTCAGAGAAGTCCTGATAGGTTCTTTAAATTTTTCCTATATATTCTTTGTTACTGTTAGAAATGGGATATTTTCGTCCATTGTTAGGTATTACACTGTCATTTTCACAACTTAAAAATGAGCTGAAAACGATGACTGATACATGACTTACAATTACACCCTTTTAAAAAAAGATTTATTTTAGAGAGAGAGAGAGAGCACACGAGCATGGGCAGGAGGAGGGCAGTGGGAGAGGGAGAGAGAGAGAAAATCCTCAAGTGGACTCCCTGCTGAGCGCAGAGTGCAGAGCCCAGTGCTGGCTCGATCCAGGATCCTGAGATCATGACCTGAACCAGAACCAAGAGTCAGACGCTTAACGGACTGAGCCATCCAGGTGCCCCTTAAAATTACACCCTTTTTGTAACACTCTACGTTAACTATACTGGAATTAAAGCAAAAAACTTAAAAAAAACAAAACAGAGAATACTGCCCAGGGAGAAGAAAAATTATACCCTTTTACGACTGTAACAAACATCCTAAACAAGATTAAGAGAAGCCATGGACCAAAAAATGTTCATCATGTGTATAAAAGATGAGTAGTATTTAAAATATGAAACTCCTGGGGCGCCTGGGTGTCGCAGTTGGTTAAGTGTCCCGCTCTTGGTTTTGGCTCAGGTCGTAATCTCAGGATCATGAGATCAAGCCCGGCGCTGGGCTCCATGCTCAGCATGGAGTCTGCTTAAGATTCTCTCCCTTTCCCTCTCCCAAGTCTAATATGTCCAAGAGTTCCATGCTACAATGACTGAGCCCGCCAGGTGCCCCTAAAGTTCCTATTTTTGATTCACAAAAACAAAACAAAACAAATGATATATCCAGAATATGTAAATCCATAGAGATAGAAAGCAGACTAGAAGTTACTAGGGGGTGTGGGGGGCAGGAAGAATGGGAATTAGTTAATGAGTATGGGTTGTTTTTAAGGGGGTGATGAAAAAGTTTTGAAACTAGAGAGGTGGTCACTGTACAACACTGTACATATACAATATTCCCCCAAATTGTAATTTTAAAATGAATAATAGCATATTATGTAAATTGTACCTCAATTAAAAAAATATGTAAAAATACTGAGTAAAATATAGTGAACTCTGGTCTATAGTTTTCTTTCATTAATAACTGCTGTCTTTAGGTTTTTAAGAACCAGAAAAAGATTTTTTTTCCCCAAGATTTTATTTATTTTATTTGAGAGAGAGAGAGAGAAGGGGGAGCAGCAGAGGGAGAGGAGATTGAGCCCTGCTGAGCACAGAGTCCGATGCAAGGCTCAATCCCAGGACCCTGGGATCATGACCCAGCTGAACAAAGGCAGATGCTTAATCAACTGAGCCACCCAGGTGCCCCCAGAAACAGATTTTTATTTTTTATTTTATTTTATTTTAAAGATTTTATTTATTTATTTGAGAGAGAATGAGAGAGAGAGCATGAGGGGGGGAGGATCAGAGGGAGAAGCAGACTCCTCGCTGAGCAGGGAGCCCGATACGGGACTCGATCCCGGGACTCCAGGATCATGACCTGAGCCGAAGGCAGTCGCTTAACCAAACTGAGCCACCCAGGTGCCCCAGAAACAGATTTTTAAATGTAAATCAGAAACACAGGGATAAATTTAGCATTAATTATAGTTAAGCATAAATGAAGATAAAACATCTACTTACAGTAAAAAATTTTTTCAAAACTTATCTATGGTACACTCAATTTGAAACAGAACTCCATGTTCTGTTATTAAAAGGGCTTCTTTCAAAATGACTTGAAGAAACAAAGGAAATATTTAATCTCCATTATTTTGAATTTTTAATGAGATAATATGTTTTTTTTTATTTTTTTTATTCTTATGTTAATCCCCATACATTACATCATTAGTTCTAGATGAAGTGTTCCATGATTCATTGTTCGTGCACAACACCCAGTGCTCCATGCAGAACGTGCCCTCCTCAACACCCACCACCAGGCCAACCCATCCTCCCACCCCCCTCCCCTCTAGAACCCTCAGTTTGTTTTTCAGAGTCCA
>NC_138380.1:64661006-64685703 GCF_054177405.1 Leptonychotes weddellii | reverse complement strand
GTCACCCCATCCCTCCCACCCCACCCCCCACTCCAACAACACTCAGTTTGTTTCCTGCAATTAAGAATTCCTCATATCAATGAGATCATATGATACATGTCTTTCTCTGTTTGACTTATTAATGAGATAATATATTAATCTGTATAAATTCAAACTCGTAGGAATACTTTTCTGATCTTCTAACCTTTGATAATGAATTCAATAAATAATTTCCTTAAATCAACACAAAATGCTATAAAAGCAAAAGAAATAAATCTCAAGTTAAAAGGAAGAATACATTATTGTTAATTTCTAGAAGTAAATGAAGAATTGTATGACAGACTAAAGTAAAATTATAATTACCTTTTCTTTCTCAGTTGCATCCTTTGACTTCTTTTTCTTTTTTAAACTATCCTAAGCAAACAAACATATATATACATATCAATTTTAAATGTAAAAGATAGAGCATAAGGACAAAAACAGCAAAAAGGTGATTTGCTCTATGACTGAAAAAAGTTTATTTCAATACCAGAATTTTATTCTGAAAATAAGAGAAATGTACGTCACATATATATGTGCTTGTAAGGAAATGAAGCTTCTTCATCTGGCTGTATATCAAATTCTATGTATACTGAAAATGATAGACATTGTCTGTAATAACCACATGGTTTCTTTTAAAATAAGACAATGCCATTTGCTTATTTTTGCCTGTAGTGGTCATACGCACTGGGGTTCTCATTCACACTGTCCTCAGACATCCCCCAATCTGATTTTCCTCTTTACATATAAGGAGGAGAGGTGAGAATTTCTGCTTTTGATTCTTTCAGTTCTAGCCAATAACCTCCCTGAGCCTTCCTCATCCATAAAGTGGATGAGGATTATTGAGAGCATTGAGCTAAAAAAATGTCAAGTGCTTGGAACTGTGCCTAACATATAGTAGCCACTTGACGAAGACTGGCTATCAGTATCATTAGATTGACTCTTCTATCTTAAAAGACAAAGAGAAAACCAATGTTTACTAAATACTTTCTAGACGCCAGGCATTTTGTCAGAAGAAATCACACTAGGACAAGTAGAGACCTGCCCCAAAACCAGTTGTTTTGTTCTCCTGGGCTTCTAGGATAGTGTTTGTGAAATTGTGGTCCAAGGACACACCTGTATCAGAATCACAGAGGATATCTATTAAAAATGTAGACTTCTGAGCCTAAGCAGACTTTCTAAATCAGACTCTCTCAACATGAAGCCCAGGAATCTACACTTTTATTGCAACCTGCATGTATTTCTTATTACCACAACTGTTTGAGAGCCAATTATGTTTCACAATTCTAGACATACAGAGCAGATTTAGGTATAATGGAAAGGACACTGGACCAGATAGTGGAGTAGGTTTTCTCCTCTGAACTCTCACTTCTATATGGAAATGGGAAAAATAATGTCTGCCATATTTATTATAAAGCCGTCATGGAAATGCTGAGACATGGAGGCATATGAGGAAGTATTTAGAGAACAATAAAATGGCATATATAAGATATTATTAAGTGTATCAATTGAGTGGCACAGCCCATCAAAGTACAGAAAATAGCATCTCATTTCTAAACTGACAACAATTTAAGACAGGATGACCTAAAAGAAAAAAATGTGTTTGCTATCCAAAATGTTACTAATTTGAGTAATTTTACCTTACTGTCTGATTCAGTTTCTGACATGGAGCTTTCAGAAGATTTATGTGAACGGTTCTTCTTTTTCTTTTTCCTTTTTCCTTGTTTTTTATCCTATATAAAACATTTTTAGAAACATTTGCTTTCTGTTTCAAAAATATAATTGATGTATTTTTTAATACAAAACCTTTATCAATGAACAAAGCTTAAATGAAAGAACCAGCTTGTAAATGCAGGTTTTACTTAATAATTTTTTTTTTAAGTAAACTCTATGCCAAATGTGGGACTCGAGCTCACAACCCCGAGATCAATAGTCACGTACTCTACTGACTGAGCCAGCCCGGTGCCCCCTTAATAATTAATACTTAAAATATAACTTATATTAACCTTCTTGCTCTATAAAAAAAAGTCGAGTAATTCGAGTCACATGTAACCTCTAGTATCTAGTCAAATAGCATTTTAGATTTTTAGGCTCCATTTCTTCTACTGGTATTTTGAAGAGAAGAAGACAAATTTAGGAACCTAAAAAATATATATATATGTATTAGATAAAAATATTTAAATATCTAGTTATTTATTCACGTCAATGCTCTCAGTTTATGGATAATTAACCAAAACCTGGAAGTCAAAGCTTCTAACAGATATTTCATAATGGATTTCCTCTTGTCATTAAATAAACTAGAGACTATTATTTCACAAACTGTTACAGGCAAACCTTACCTCATCTTCAGAATCCGAAGAACTGCTGGAAGAATCAGAGCTTGATGAAGAAGAAGATGAATACTTGACCAAGCACAAAACAATTAAAGCTTGTGAGATGCAGGAATTTTTTTCTTATCACTAAGTCTCTCAAAAACTTAACAAAATCAATCTGGTGTCTGACAGATATCATATTCAGAAGACTTAAATATTAAAATGTCAAATGTCACACTCCCCACACTCCCTCACACACACACAAAAGGCTCAACAAAGTAACAACAGATATGCCAATGGTAGTCAATTTTCCCCTCTTTCTCTCCCTGACAGCAATAGAGGAGTTACTAGGTTATAAGGAGGTTGGTGCTTTTCTTTATATTGCTAATATAACAAAACCCACCCGTAACTACCAAAGGACTTCAAGGCTCCTTGACTCATTTACAGTTAGCATACAGATCATATAAATTATTCTTACTTTTCTTGTAGGTTCTTAACTGTAACATTTAGAAAAATGGAAAACTTTTGCTCACCCTACCAGATTTCTTCTTTTCTTTTTTCTTTCTCTAAAAGCAAACAAAGTACAAATCTAAATAAGTTGATGTGAGTTTTTAAAATTATCTATTGATAGTAGTACACAGATTATGAAAACCCAAATGTGACATTAAAAACAGCATTAAGCTCTAAATAGTATTACCTGTCTTTTTTTGGATGAGCTCTCACTTCCACTTAATAATTTCTCCCTGTGTTTTTCTAGTTCTTTCTTCCAGTTCTGCAAAAAAGTTATAAACACCATCAGAGGCTATCTATCCCCTTCTAATACACCTGATATAGACAGCCACTACTTCCTTCCCTCTGTCTTCTACTACCTCTCACCATCTCGGCCTCTAAGTACAGGGAAAAGGTACTCCAGGTGCCAGAACCTGGTCACCAAAGGATCCTTTATTAGCTCCTCTCTTTATTTCCTTCTTTTGAGAGCATGAATGGGGGTGGGGCGTACGGTGGGGAGGAGAGTGAGAGAGAGAGAATCTTAAGCAGACTCTGCACAGAGCCTGACGTGGGGCTTGATCTCACAACCCTGAGATTGTGACCTGAACTAAAATCAAGAGTCAGCCGCTTAACCCACTGAGCCACCCAGGCACCACACTAGTTCTTTTCCTTTCTTTTTTTAAAAAAGATTTTATTTATTTACTTGAGAGAGAGTGCTTGTGCATGCGAGCAGGCAGAAGGACAGAGGGGGAGGGAGACGGACAAGCAGACTTCCAGCTGAGCCTGGCGCCGGACATGGGGCTCGATCCCACAACCCTGAGATCACAACCTCAGCTGAAATCAAGAGTTGGCCGCTTAACCAACTGAACCACCCAGGCGCCTGGCCCCAATAGCTCTTTTCAAAGAGGGTATTTTTTTTTTTCTTTTAAGATTTTATTTATTTATTTGACAGAGAGAGACACAGCGAGAGAGGGAGCACAAGCAGGGGGAGTGGGTGAGAGAGAAGCAGGCTTCCCGCCAAGCAGGGAGCCCGATGCGGGGCTCGATCCCAGGACCCTGGGATCATGACCTGAGCCGAAGGCAGACGCTTAAGGCCTGAGCCACCCAGGTGCCCCTCAAAGAGGGTATTAAAGAGTAGGAGTTCTCCACTATATATTGAGAGGAGGAGTTGGTATTATCACTGAGGCTGAGAACTTTTTTCTTTTTAACGAAGATGGTTAGATTCTCTTTCCAGACAGTAAAAGCTGAACTTATCTATCTATCCATCCATATATATATTTTAAAGGTTTTAAGTAATCTCTCTACCCAACATGGGGCTCGAACTCACAACCCTGAGTTCAAGAGTTGCTTACTCTACTGACTGAGCTAGCTAGGCAACCCTGCATTAATCTATACTGTAGCTGAAATACTACATACATGTTTGTAATCAAACCAGGCAAACATCATGGAAATCCCAGGGTAATATGGGCACATGAGGGCACGGGAAGATAAAGAGAAGAACCCAGTTTTAGAAAACCTAAGATGACATAAATTACTATAATACGGTTTCCCTCTTTTTATTTTAAAGAAATCATACATTTGGGGCACCTATTTTTTCAAACAGGTTCTATACAAACCTCATTCATTTTTTCTTCAAATTCAGCCAATGCCTTGGAGCCTTTCTTTTTCTTTTCTAGTTGTTCTTTCACTTCTTCCCTTAAAAAATAGAATATACAAGTAAGTTTCCAAGCAATTCAAATTAGAGATGGATGCTTACAAACAAAACAACAAAACTTCATAAATAAAATTTTCTTAATATCCTAATAAACCTCCATTTCAGTGTTAAAACATTTAAAAATTTTTTGTTCACATCCCTGTAAATCAATTATCATGAATACAGTCTGTTAGATACCACTGATCATTCCTTTTCTGAGCATGGATTATAAGAGCTAATACACCAAACATCTGAGCACTTACACACAAGCGGCACTGTTTTTAATACATTTTCCTTTAATCCTCATAACAATCCTGTGAGAAAACACAGTATTATTACCCCTATTTTACAGATAAAGAAGGGAAGCTCGCGGAAGGTAAGAAATCTGCCTAGATTCCCAAAGCTAGTAGTTTCAGCGTTAGGGTCTATGTAAACTACTATTTTTATTACTAAACATCTATTTTATAATACACTGCACATATTGCCCAGAAAAGTGTTGCTACTGCATGCCTGACTGCTTATACTTAGAAAGGCCTGCTTACAAGTTTGGGCCTGGCTGGCATCTGGGAACTTGGATTTTGGACAGGTCCTTACCATTCCCTCCTAAGAATGGCTCACTATACAAATACTACTGTTGAGGCTGAACACCTGAATTACTTCTAGGAGTCTAGAATTTTGGCACGTGATAGGCAGAGGCTGACCAGTCCCCAGTAAAAACCCTGGGCACATGGAGTCCTTCATTAACTCCCCTGGTTGGCAACATCTCATATGTGTTACAACTCATTGCTGAGGGGATTAAATGTGTCCTATGTGATTCCACAAGAGAAGAAGTCGTACAAGTCTGAGCCTAGTCTCCCCCACACTTTACCCCATGCACCTTTTCCCTTTGCTGATTGTGGCTGGTACCCTTTGTAATAAATCTTATCCAAAGTGCATCTATCTGGGAGTCCTTCTAGCAAATTACCTAATCTGAGGGCTGTCTTGGGGGACTCTGACACACAAATAATATACTTGCTTGAGCACTTCCTCTTTAATGGTCATTTCTTCTCCCCAGTTTTAAAGGTAAAACATATTTTGTTTCGGGATAATTTTCTGGTATGCTGCAACAGTCAACAACAGCTCCACTCATGAATACTCTGAGAGGTAGACATGGCTTACTTTCTATTTAACTCAAAGGAAAGATCCCCTGTTATATGTAAGCATAGATTTCAGCTATCATTGCCCAACCTTTAGGGGCACTTAGAAGGATTATGAAGCTAACAACTGTGACATTTAATAATAAGACATACTAAAAAATAACAAGGCCAGTGCCGTGATGCTTTATTTATAAATGATCAGAGCTACTCAATGAGGGCAAATAAAAACCCCAAAAACAATTTAAAACAAAATTTTACAGTGGGAAATTCTAACTTATCGAAAAGCCACCAGATATGAATAGAAACATGGCCTAACATTATCCTTCCTAACACCTAGTTACACCTCAATGAAGGGCAAGATTAGTCAAACCTACCATTTTAAATAGCTTAAAACACTGCAAGGTTAAGGTCCCTTTAGGGCATAGAGAAGAGATCGGTATGAAAGGTTGTCTGGTAGCTGTACAGGATTCTCAAATATTTGCTTTACACTGATGCATGTGTTTCATACGTTGAAAAGAAAGCACCTGTGAACATCACTTCAAAAAATTATGCTTTGCAAGCAATAAGAGCTGTAACAGTAACCTTTAAAAAATTTACAAAACCTTATGAATGTCTAAATTGTTTCACAAATACCAGGTAGGCCTTGGTCGATTCAGATAATCTTGGATCGTTGGCCCCGAAGACTGGATTGGACCCCTTGATCTGGCCATTGCTATTGGGTTCATATAGGCCTCGAGGAAAGAACAAAAATTAACTCAATTAAAAAAAACATCAAAAATGCAAATGCTCACTTACTCACCAAGCATGCTTTATTATAAATGCATACTATGTCTAACTAAGCATGAACAATCTGACTAACCAAATTTTCATTACAAAAACTAAATTTAATGGTCTACCAAGTCTCACAAGTTTGGGAGATGAGTAATATCGCTACTTCACAGAAAAAAATTTTTTTCACCAGAGATTTAATGAAAATAATAATGATACCTCTTTCTTACTGTAAGATGACTTTATAATGTTTTCTCCTAAAGCCCAATAACCCTGTAAAGCTAATAACACTATGCTCACTGGCAAATGAAGAAACTCAGTTGCAAAGAAGCTAAAGATCTAACTTTAAATCCACTGCTTATTCTACATCTTTTTTTTTTTTTTAAGATTTTATTTATTTGACAGAGAAAGACACAGTGAGGGAGGGAACACAAGCAGGGGGAGTGGGAGAGGGAGAAGCAGGCTTCCCGTCGAGCAGGGAGCCTGATGCGGGGCTTGATCCCAGGACCCTAGGATCACGACCTGAGCCGTAGGCAGACGCTTAACGACTGAGCCATCCACGCATCCCTCTACTACATCTTTTATCTCAGGAAATACTATGCCATACTGATGGCAATTTTACTCGTCAACTGTTAACACCAAAAATTAAATTAGGCACAAACAACAGAAAAAAACAGATAAATGGGACTTTATCAAAATTAAAACATTTGTGTATTAAAGAACATACCAAGAGAGTGAAAAGACAATCCACAGAATGAGAGAAAATATTTGCAACTCATACATTTGATATGGAATTAATATCCAGAATGCATAAAGAAATCCTACAACTCAACAGCAAAAAACCCAAAGACCCAATTAAATGTGCAAAGCACTTGAAAAAAACATTTCTCCAAAGATATTCAAATGTCCAAGAGCAGATGAAGAGATGTTCAACTCGCTAGTCCTTGGGGAGATGCAAATCAAACTACAATGAGATGCCACCTTGCACCCATTAGGATGACTATTATCAAAAGCAGAAAATAACAAGTGCTGTCAAAACCAGGGAGAAACTGGAACCTTTGGATATTGCTGGTGAGAATATAAAAGGGTGCAGCTGTTGTGGAAAAGTTTGATTTCCTCAAAAAGTTCAATACAGAATGACCTGACGATCCAGCAATTCCATCTCTAATTGGAATTGAAAAATAACTGAAAGCTGGGACTCAAACAGATACTTGTACACTCATGTTCAGAGCAGCGTTATACACAATAGCCAAAAGGTGGAAACAATCCAAATATCCATCTACTGATGAATGGATAAACAAAATGTGGCATATACACACAATGGAGTATTATTCAGCCTTAGAAAGAAATGAAATTTGTGTGCCTGGGTGGCTCAGTTGGTTAAGTGTGCGACTCTTGATTTCAGCTCAGGTCCTGATCTGAGGGTCACGAGATTGAGCCCCGAGTCTGCCTTCATGCTGGCCGGGGAGCCTGCTTAAGATTCTCTCTCCCTCTTCCCCTGCACCCCCTTAAAAAAAAAAAAAGAAAAAAGAAATGAAATTCTTAATATGCTACAACATGAATGAACCTTGTTAACATGCTAAGTGAAACCATCTAGACACAAAAGGGCAAATATTGTATGATTCAACTTATATGAGGTACCTAAAGTAAGCAAATTCACAGAGACAGAAAGTAAAAAGAGGTTTCCAGGGGCTGGCGGGGCGGGGGGGGGAGGGAGGGAATAGGTGATTGGGAGTTACTATTTAATGGGTACAGAGCTTCTTGTTTGGGATGATAAAAAGTTCTGGAAATGGATAGTGGCAACAGTTGCATAACAGTGTGAATGTACTTAATGCCACTGACTTAAACACTTAAAAATGGCTACGACAGTGAACCTTGTTATGTTTATTTTTGCACAATAAAGAACCCCCAAAATCAAATTATGCTCTGTATATTGTACTTATTATAGCAGAAAACCACATTTTTAGATGTTTTCAAAAATATCCAGACAAAATAAAGCAGGCTTCTTTGTTAATGACAGTATCTAGCAAAGAGATGCTGTTTTATTAAAATTAACTGCTACATAGGGGTGCATGGGTAGCTCAATCAGTTAAGCATCCAACTGCTGGTTTTGGTTCAGGTCATGATCTCAGGGTTGTGAGACTGAGCCCCAAGTTGGGCTCAGTGCTGGGCATGAAGCCTGCTTAAGATTCTCTTTCTCCCTCTCTCTGCCCCTCCCCCTGCTTGCCTGCCCGCACATGCGCACACTCTCTCTCAAATAAGTACATAAATCTTTAAAAATAAATAAAATTAACTGTGCTACATACATAAAATTTGGTCTTGAATTTAGTCTCAATCCCTTGATCCTCATATTTGGTTTTCCAAATTTAATCCAAGTCAACAAGCATTTACAAAAACTCTTCTACCTTTTTTTTTTTTTTTAAAGATTTTATTTATTTATTTGAGAGAGCACATGCGAGCATAAGCAGGGGAGAGGGACAAGAGGAGAGGGAGAAGCAGGCTTCCCCCTGAGCAGGGAGACCGACGCGGGGCTCAATCCCAGGACCCTGGGACCATGACCTCAGCTGAAGGCAAAGGCTTAACCGACTGAGCCACCCAGGCGCCTCTCTTCTATTTTTTTTTTTTTTAAGATTTCATTTATTTATTTGAGAGAGAGTGTGAGAGCGCAAGCTGGGGAGGAGCAGAGGGAGAGGGACAAGCAAACTCCGCGCTGAGCCCGAAGCCCCACACTGGGCTCAATCCCACAACTCTGAGCTGAAATCAAGAGTTGGATGCTTAACTGACTGAGCCACCCAGGCACCCCAAAACTCTTCCACTTTTTAAATAAAAAGAATTGTGGTCAAATATGACGACTATCAAGGTTGATTTTAAGGCCTTAAACCTACAACTTAATGTTCCCAAGGAAGTGAAAGGATATTAATGTATTTGTTGCATTGTATTTAGCAAAACTTGTGAAAATGACCAACATTTCCCAAATAACAAATATGGGTTATATATTTCCAGATTTCTTGGGCAGAGCAAACAATATAAAACCATTATAAACAACACATACTGAGAACTACTTCCATTCAACTGGATACTGCTTAATTACTTCGGATGAAAAAATCCATTAACAACAATTTGCTTACAGGCAGGAATTAATGCTAGAGCTCTTAATGTTAGGGATGTTTACAAAATCAGGGTTAGATGTGAGTATCAAATTCAACTCTCTTTAGAGAGAGGCATATAGTCACATTTTTTACATCAACTGTTATGTTCTCAGTCATTTCATTCAACTGCCTCTGCTGAGAATTCACTCAGTTCATGTGGAGAAATATGACAACCAATGGAGGCTGCAATAGAGGAGATGTTGGCCCTACTAATGACACTGACAATCCTAATAACCAGAAGCAGGTAAAATGTGCAAAGCCAAACTCATCATTGTTAAAACAGGAGATTATCTAACATCTCATTTAGATAGATCTAGATAGATATCTAGATAGATAGCTATCTATCTAGAGATCTATCTATCTAACATCTCATTTCTTTGGTACCATGTCATAATTTTAGTAGCAGTTAAGGATAAAATATCTTAAGTTTAAAATTGTAAAAACTGTTTATTTCCAAAGAATGCAAATGTATACAAGGATGTTCACAACTAAATTACTAAAATAGGGAAAACTGAAAATACACAAAGAGCCATCAAATTGAGATGCATTATAAAGTATACCCTCAAAATGAAATACTATGCAGCCACTAAAAAGAGATCTATAGTTACTGATATGGAAAGATGCCCAAGATTTCTCAAATGAAAAGCAAAAGCAAGTTGCCAAAAAATAAGATACCATTTTAATAAACAGTTATAATTTTTTTAAAAATCCAGATGCACCAACATGTACAGGGAGAGGTCCACTTTCATCATTTCATACACTGGAGAGATTAAAAACAACAACCCATTACCTTTATAAAAGAAAAACAAAAATTAAAACAAAGAAACTACACACAAACATTATCGTAATATTAAAGGGAAAAAAAATGAGAAAAATTCAACCACAATGCTGCTACTCCAATTCAGAAGCTGAACTGTCTTCAAGTAAAAATTCACAAAGAGTACAGTGGTAACTTTTCACTCATTAAAAAAAAATTGTGGGGCGCCTGGCTGGCTTCGTCAATAGAGCATGCTACTCTTTTTTTTTTTTTTTTAAATTTATTTATTTATTTATTTGAGACAGAGAGAATGAGATACAGAGAGCATGAGAGGGGGGAGGGTCAGAGGGAGAAGCAGACTCCCTGCCGAGCAGGGAGCCCGGCACGGGACTCGATTCCGGGACTCCAGGATCATGACCTGAGCCGAAGGCAGTCGCTTAACCAACTGAGCCACCCAGGCGCCCCAAGCATGCTACTCTTGATCGGACTCTTGATCTTGAGGTCATGAGTTTAAGCCTCAGGCTGGGTGTAGAGACTACTTTAAAAAAAAAAAATCAAAACACGTTTACCATGTTTTATAGTCTTCAAATATTCTAGCATGTATCTTAAAACTACATTAATTAACATTTTTATGTGCCTTAATATCTATTGTGAAAGTGCTTCCCCAAAGTACATACCAGTCTGTCTTAGGGTTTACTTTTCAGAGGAAAATTAAATAGTAAAGTAGTATATTCACATGCTAAGGCTATTAATTACAGACAACTTATGGTTCAATCACATGAGCTACCATTGTCTATGCAATAAGGTTTAACTTTCAAGTTTTTGGCCATAAACACTATCCTTAGTCTGCTTAAATACATTCCAAATATTTCAATTATTTATTTCAATTGTAAAAGCAATATTTATTAAGAGGCTCCTTTGCAAAACAGTTGATGGTCTATGCTCATAATCATTAAGCAACAATGCTTCCTTTTACTGTGCACAATAGAAAGGTTTTTAAAACAGAAGAGTTAATTTTCTTACAAAGATAAAGCCTTTTCACTTACTATGTATCAGTATGAAAAACAATGTTCTTAACCTTAAGGGGGTGAGTGGTCAGACATCAGTTAAAATACAGAAATTGTGCAATTTCTTGAACTGTCTCACTATGACTTAATCACTTTAAATACTGTGATCTTATAAATCAAACACTTGTATTCATACCTAATTAGAAATGTCTCCAAACCACTACATGAGTTTGGGTAACAGAAAACAATCTCTTTTTGAAACTCAGGATATCGGGGCACCCAGCTGCCTCAGTGGTGAAGCACGCAACTCTTGATCTCGGGGTGGCCAGGTCGAGCCCCATACTGGGTGTAGAGAGTACTTAAAAATAAAATCCTGAAAAAGAAACTCAGGATGGCAAATTGGGCTCAAGGGAATAGGTAAGTGGGCAGGTAGTGAAAAGAGAGATGCAAGAACAAAATGTGCAGACCTTCATTTGTTACTTTGATTACCTATTTTTATCTAGAGGATGCATCTGTTTTATTTTTTATTTTTTTTAAAGATTTTATCTATTTATCTGAGAGAGAGAGAATGAGAGACAGAGAGCATGAGAGGGAGGAGGGTCAGAGGGAGAAGCAGACTCCCTGCCGAGCAGGGAGCCCGATGCGGGACTCGATCCCGGGACTCCAGGATCATGACCTGAGCCGAAGGCAGTCGCTTAACCAACTGAGCCACCCAGGCGCCCCAGGATGCATCTGTTTTAGAGGGCACAAAGTAACAAAAAGAACATGAAGGAAACTTCTGGAAAACAATGGGGACAAACGGTGGCCATCATGAATTTAAGAACCCTTTACAAATCTTGAGAACTAAAATGTTCAGTTAAAAAAAAAGAAAATGTTCAAGAATGTACAAATACCTAGAGTGAACCCTGATGTAAAGTATGGACTTCAGGTGAAAATGATGTGTCAAGATAGGTTCATTCATTTTAACAATGCAAAAACAAAACAAAACAAACAAACAAACAAAAAACTGTAACAAATGTACCACTCTGGAGCAGCTTTGAACGTAGGGGAGGCTATGCATGACTGTGGTCACGGAATATATGGGAGCTCTCTGTACTCACTGCTCAATTTTCCTATGACTCCAAAACTGCTCTAAAAAGTAGTCTACCTTTTTAAAAAAGTAATCTCTACACCCAAGGTGGGGCTTAAACTTAAAACCCTGAGCTCAACAGTAGCTTGTTCGGCCGACTGAGCCAGTTAGGCACCCCAAAGCAAAGTCTTTTTTGAAAACAAAACAAAACAAAACAAAACAAAACTTTCAACCTAGATTTTATGACTTTTTTTAGAAAGCAATTCTAGCATATGATTTTACCATCAATGTAAGAAAAAAAAATGCCATTATTTTCACAGGCAAACAATCCTTTTATTTAAAACCAAGAGTTACGATGTAATGAACTAAGTATCAGACAACCCAAGTTTTGGTCCGAGTTTAAACAGTTCCATCTCCTCCTCCATGCAATGAGGAGACTAAATTAGACAATCTGTCTTCTACCTCTTGATTTCATGTTTTCATTCCCACAACCTTTCAAGTGCAAATAAAAGTTACCAGAACGCTCTGTGCCACGAAAGCATACCAAGTAATAAGTAGAGCCCAGAGTTATTATCAAAATGTTTTGGTAAATGAAGCTAATTTGAAAAGTTTCAAATGCTTCAAAGGGATGTGTAAACCAACACTTCCCAGTAAAACAAAAACAAAACATCTTAGACCTCTGTATGAAACTGCATCCAAGGTCTGGTGATCTCTAAACATTCAAACCCTCAGTCATTAAAGAATCAAAACACTCTTTAACACCTCAAACCTAAGGATGCTCTAGCAGAACACCATTTCAACTCTATGATAATCAGGATACCACAACAAGGTCTGACCTACAGTCAGGAAAGCAGAAGAAAAGAACATTCTTTAACCTTGTAATTAAGGCTCACCACTGTGGTTCCTAGATATCTTTGATTATGAAGCCTATACAAAATTAAAACAAACGTGCTGAAGATAAGAAATGCCACCATTTCATAAAAGTAAAGCTCTTTTAGCAGCTCCCCATTACCCGAAAAGGCAAAAATCACTTAATAAAATAGTTCATTAAATTTAGTATATTAACTTTAGTAACTGCATGTATTTATGAATGTATGCATGTATTTATATATTTATTTTTGTTTTGCTGCTCAGTGGCTAAAACTCTGTCAAAGACAAATCCAGGAACTGTAAGGCTCCAACCTATTATGTTTACCGTCCATCTAGTCTGATTCATTATCGGGATTTTCCAAACCAAACTAGTAGCCATGTAGAATGCCTTCCTCCCATCTCCTCCTGTCAAAAGCACCTTCTGTTTTGAATGCCTTCAGAACCGCGAATCTCCATCACAAAGTATTTCTTACATTCTGCTATTACTTATTCCTGTGTCACCTTTATCTCATTTACTAGAAACTCAGGCCAAGCATTCCCTGGTCATTTGCCTTTTGCGGTTTTAACTATTCTGCAAAGTTGTGGATAACACTGATGCCCCTTTATAGATGAAGAAACTGAAGCTCGGAGAAGAAAAGCAACTCGTCTTGGTCACTCAACTCCCGAGGGTCCAAAATTGACATTCCAGTCCATGCCGGACTCCAAAGACAACTGTTTTCACCCTTCATTCCTACACAGGGCCTACTAGGTGCCAGGCAGTGCTAGGTGCTGAGGACACGAAGCCAAACGCTTCGATCCTGGTCCTCAAACGGGAACCTGCCTGCCGCTAGACCTGGGCGCGCGGCAGGCCAGCGGAGAGGAGCCGCGCCCGAGGCCTCCACGCCTCCATCCCACCTGCGTGCGCACCACAGGGGCGCGGAGCCAGGGTGGGCGATCCCGAGGAGAGGGCGAGTCCCGGCGCCTCCAGGGGCCTCAGACTTAGCACAAGCATACAAGAGGAGTCAGAACTCCTTGAGCCCTTGTGGCTTCAAAAACTGGGCACTGCTAGCCCGAGGGCGGGAGGGAAGGGAGCCACGGAGCACTGCCAGAAGGTGCGGCGGGGTTGAGAAAAACTGGGGACTCGAGAGAGGAGGAAAGAGGGAGGAGAGAGTGGGGGGCCCAAAGGCGCCAACTGCGTGCGCGGCGCACGCGCGTCTGGGGCCGGCGGGGATGGGGGGAGCTGGGTGGCCCGGCTCGAGGTCCAAGCGCCGCCGCTGACCCTCAGGCCCCGTCGGGAAGAGCAAGGGGCTCCGCTCTCCTGCCGCCGGGTCCCGCGTCGCCCCACTGCTCTTCCCACCGGGTACTCACCACCCGATTGTCCCGCTTCCCCATGGTGCAGGACTGAGCGCACAGTCAGACGCCGAGGGAGATGGGGCCAGAGAGCGGCCGAAGAGGGCCCGCCGCAGGTCCTCCGGCCGACTCCCCACCTTGCCCAGAGAGAGGCGCCGCGCGGCCCTAGCTGCCGCACCGGGCCACAGCGCCACCTGCCGCTGCGGAGGAGAGGCGGGCGCCGGCGATCACCCGCCGTTCCCAGGCGTCTCCTGGTGGATTCCTGTTCTTTACCACCCAGCCCAAGGCAGGCGGGCACTGCTCTTCGTCCAGCGGTCTCACCAAGGCGACCCACTTCCGTTCGGCCTTGGACTGTTTTACTTCCATTCCTGATGCGCTGAAATCCTCATTCTAGGGGATATGAAAATGATTCCAGTGCTTACTGTGGGCTTAACATAGTGCAAGTGCTGGCGGTAAAGTGACGACGAGGACAGACATTGTCCCTCAAAAGAGTCCATCAGGTGGTGGGGGAGAAGACGGTGCTGTCATAGATGTTGCTAAAGAAATGGCCCTTTAAGTTCAGTTCCATTCATCCACCACCCCTGCGTTTATTTCACACTAATTGTTGAAATCTATTTTGCGCAGTTCACTGATGAGGTGCCTGGAAGCTGGATAGGCTGCAGGACACAAAGACGATTAAGACACAAGCCCTGCCTTCAAAGTGCCTGTCTACAATCTGGTAGGGGAGATATACACACACAGCGCCAACTTTAGTGCATGATGTGTCGTAATAATGAAAGTACAATCCTATAACTTCAAGGGAGTTGATCTGGGCTCCAGAGAGGGAGCCATTATATTTATTAAGTATTTATAGACATGGTTAAAGCTGGGCCACTCTGGGCCCATCTAAGCATGATGTCATTAGGAAGTAACTGAAAATCAACTTAGATCTTTTTTGGATTCTTGGAAAAAGGCAAAACAGGCTTACACTCATACATACATAAAAACTCCTTAAAATTATCTTTCCCAATGTCTGTCTCTCTCTCTCCTTCCCTTTCTCACACTGCATTGCACAACAGATGCTGCCCGCTCCCATTTTCTCTCAAAAATTTCCCCAAACTCTCTCAAATGTAGCCATTTGTGGTGCTACTCCTCAATAGATGTTCATTCTCCTGAGTAACCCATTTTGCTTTTTGCTGTGAATCTCATTTCTCCTCCTCCTCCATTACCCCTGATTGAAGCTGGGGACTGTCTGATCAAAGACAGGCTTCTCTGTATGCACAAGAGGAAGAGGAGAATCTGTGAATAGTAAGGTTGGGTTTTTTTTTCATGGCTCAGTTACAGTGTTTTTAATATTCCAGGAACTTAACATACATTATTTCCAATGCTCCAACATAAACATGATAGCAATTGTGAAAGAATATAGTTTTTTTCTTTTATTTTTTTAAAGATTTTATTTATTTATTTGACAGAGAGAGACACAGTGAGAGAGGGAACACAAGCAGGAGGAGTGGGAGAGGGAGAAGCAGGCTTCCCGCCAAGCAGGGAGCCCAACGTGGGGCTTGATCCCAGGACCCTGGGATCATGACCCAAGCCGAAAGCAGACGCTTAACAACTGAGTCACTCAGGCGGCCCCCCCCCCCTTTTTTTCCTTTTTAGCTCCTTCTTACCTTTGACTTCCTTTAGCTGGTTATACAAAGTACAGAGATTTTAAAAATATAATACTGCTATAATTCAACAGGAAATTTTTTGTTTCCTGTAGATATGTCCCCCTCTAGCAATGTACACAGCACTTTCCAGATGGCACATAGATCCCATGGGAGGACAGAGAAACAGGAAAATGACCTGTAGAAATAATGAGGAAGGCCAGAGCTATTGGGAGCTCATCTGAGTGGACTCCATAAAAACTGGATCGGTTCTGGCTTTCTCATAATATAACTTACAGTGACTCAATCAGAAGAATAAAGAAATGCTTTATCCATCCTCTATACAAGGGTGATCTGCTAATAAACACGTTTTCCTTCTAGCTATGGACCTATTCCTCCTCCCAAATGTCCTAGACGTGACTAAGCCATTACATTCCATTTTTCAGTTGAGAAAAAACTGAGGCTAAGATAAGCCAGGTAATTTGCCCCGGGTCCCATCTCTAGAAAGTGAAGAAGCTGGGGCTTCAAACAGGTGTGACAAACTTGAGAGCCTTTGCTTTCCTTACAATATCACACTGCTTTGGGGCGATGAGGGATAATTGAGAAGTAGCATTACAGGTGGATTGGGAAGGTGGGCATACTCCACAGAGGAGGCTTTAATTTATTTACTTACTTAACTGTCTTGAGGTCTTTTATTTTTTTACACTTATCATGCCATGAATTCATAGGGAATGGGTTCCAGCAGCTCAGGCTCCTTTCCATTGGTTCTCACAAAGTGTGCTTCTCCAGCTGGAGCAGGCTGGCATTTCAGCTGAACCCAAGTACCTTTCTCTTTGGCTTCCTTTTTTTCCTGATAACACACTTCAGGAAGCCATCTTGGCTCTTTGAGTGCTTAATATACTCAATACGTACATTAAATCTCTTGGCAAGAATCTTACCTTTAACTTGTTTGCTTACAACCATGTCAACAGCATGCTGGGTAACATTGTAGACTCTTCCAGTTTTGCTATGGTAACGTTTGTGGGGCATTCCTTTTTGAACAGTGCCATTCTCCTGATGGCTACAATATCACCTTTCTTATAGATTGGCCAAAGGAACCACTCTGTGTTTTCTAAAAAGGCCTAGAGAACATAGAGTGGGTGTCTCTCCTCTTTCCCTTTGTGTTGGTCATTTTGGTGAATTACTGGAAGATGGTGGTTCCAGCCAAAAGGGAGCCGTTCACTTTAATTACATTTCCTTTTGTAAACCCGTGGTTCAGTGCTATTAATGGGCAGAGACAGTGGAAGTTACCAAGTACAGTGAGTCAGAAGGGAAAATTCCTGATGTTCATTAGAGCTTCAACTAAATCAATGCGTTATAATTTTACTATAATTCTCCTCTTGTTCCATCTTTACTCAGGTGACTCATGAGCTATAAAAGATCTTCTCCAATTATTTCAGGTTGGCTTTTGTTAGCAATGAAAGAGAACACGTTTAATTTTAAAAATTAACTTGATTCAGGTATAGCTTACATATAATAAAATTAACCAGTTTCAAATGTAGTTTGTTGAGTTTTGATAAACGCATAGTCATGTAAGTACCACTACAGTCAAAATATAGAACATTTTCATTTCTCTAAAAAGTTCCCTTGTGCCTTCTTGCAGTTAATCCCCTTCCCTGTCTCCCAGCCTGGGAGAAACTGATCTATCTTCTGTCACTGTAGCTTCGCCTTTTCTAGAATTTCATATAAGTGCAATCAACTAAGAGGTATCCTTTTGTGTCTGATTTCTTCCACTTACCATGATACTTTTGAAATTCACTTGTGCATAGCAACAGTTGTTCCTTTTTATTGCTGTGTAGTATTCCACTTATTTATAAATCATAATTTGCTTCTTCATTGACATTGTGTCATTTGGATTATTTACAGTTTTTGCCTATTATGAATAGAGCTCTATGAACATTCAAATACAAGTGTTTGTGTGCACATACGTTTTAATTTTCTTCAAGTAAATACGTACCAGTGGGGTGGCTGGATTGAATTGGAAATGTATGTTTAACTCCCAGCTCTTTCCAAAATGGCATCCTGTATCATTTTGCATTAGTGAGATCAATGGTGAGAATTTCAGTTGTTCCACGTCCTCACCAACACTTGGTGTTGTCAAATTTAAAAATTTTAGCCATTCTAGGAGGTGTGCAGTGATATCTCATTGTGGTTTTAATTTGTTTCCCTAATGACTAATGTAATTTTTCATCTTTTCAGGTACTTATTTTATTTATCTTCTTTGGTGAAATTTTATTTCAAATCTTTTGCTCATTCAAAAAACTGGATTATTTGTCTGAACACCAATCCTTTGCCAGAATATGTTTCACAGTTTTTTCCCCCAATCTATGGTTTGTCTTTTCATTTTCTTAATGATTTCTTTCCAAGAACAAAAGTTTGAAATTTTTTAAAAAGGTTTTATTTATTTGAAAGAGAGAGAGAGAGCATGAGCGGGTGGTGGGGGGAGGGGCAGAGGCAGAGGGAGAGAGAGACTCCCAAGCAGACTCCCCGCTGAGCACGGAACCTGATGCAGGGCTCAGTCCCAGGAAACTGAGATCGTGACCTGAGCCGAAATCGCGAGTCTGATGCTTAATCGACTGAGCCATCCAGGTACCCCTGTTCTGGTAGCTTTTTTTTTTTGGTAGATTCTTTAGGAGTTTCTCCACAGACTCATGTTGTCTGTGACTAAGGACAACTTTATTTTCTTTCCAATCTTATGCCTTCTGTTTTCTTGCCTATTGTACTACTAGGACCCCTAACACAATATTGAATAGAAGTGCTGAAAACTGACAGCCTTGGCTTATTCTTGAACCTAAGAGGCAAGTAAGTTGAACTTAAATTCTATTTAGGCTCAACACCATACCAGGTCTACTTTGCACCTCACACCTTTTTTTTTTTTTAAAGATTTTATTTATTTATTTGAGAGAGAGAGAATGAGAGAGAGCAAGCACATGAGAGGGGGGAGGGTCAGAGGGAGGAGCAGACTCCCTGCTGAGCAGGGAGCCCGACGTGGGACTCGATCCCGGGACTCCAGGATCATGACCTGAGCCGAAGGCAGTCGCTTAACCAACTGAGCCACCCAGGCGCCCTGCACCTCACACCTTTTACAATACACTTCGTACCTCTCATTTTACATCTAACATTGCCCTCATCCATGTACCAATCAATTCTTCCTGAATCCACTCTGAAGAGAATTTTTACCACTGCACCACTTCATCAGGACTTCTCTTTGAGGTCACTCATATTTTCTATATTGTTTAATCAATGTCATTTCTCAGCCCTCATTTTTTTGACCTGCCAGTCATTTTCTTCACTTTCCAGACATCATGTTCATCTGACATCACATGTTCCTTCTGAAGGCCATCTAGGGCGTGCCTTGGTGGCTCAGTTTGTTAAGTGTCCGACACTTGATTTCAGCTCAGGTCGTGATCTCAGGGTCTTGAGATCAAGCCTCACATCAGGCTCTGTGCTGAGTGCGGAGTCTACTTGTCCCCCTCCCTCTGGTCTTCCTCCTGCTCTCTTTCCCTCTCTCTCAAATAAGTAAATAAATAAATAAATAAAATCTTAATAAAAATAAAGGCCATTTAGTCTTTGCTGCTTATTCTTTTTTATATCCTGGTCTATAAATATCAGGTTATACTTCATGGCTTGGTTCTGGTTCTTCTCATCTCAGTAAATGGCAATTTGATCTTTCCAATTGCTCAAGTCAAAATCCTTAGAGATGTTCTAGCTGCTTCTCTCTCATTGTATATCCAATTCATCTGCACATACTGTCAGCTTTACTATCAAAATATAATCTCTCACTTCTCCACTGTTTTCACTTTGATTAAAGTTATCTCTCACCTGGATTATTTCAAGAGCCACTTAAATGGTCTCCCTGTTTCCACTCTTGCTACGCTAAAGTCTATTTTCAACAGAGCAGCCATGGTACTTTAAAACACACGTCAGATTGTATGCCAATTCTGTTGATCTCACCTCTCAATGGCTTCCCATCTTATTCAGAGTAAATGTCAAATGTCAAATGTCAAATTCTTTTTATAAAAGGTTTATTTATTTATTTGAGAGAGAGAGAGCGAGCGCGTGAGAGCATGTGCGTGTGGGGTGGGGGAAGGGACAGAGGGAAAGGTAGGGAATTTTAAGCAGACTCCCCACTGAGCGTGGAGCCAGACTCAGGATTTGATCTCAAAACCCTGAGATCATCCAGAACAGAAACCAAGAATCAGACACTTAACCAACTGAGCCATCCAGGCGCCCCAGTGTCAAATTCTTTACATTGACCAACAAGCCCCTACAAGATATGCTTCTCCCTGTCATTTACTTCTCTGCAATATCTCTTAGCCTTTTCTTCTAGCCATCAGTTGCAGCTGCATCAGCCTCCTGCTGGTCTATGAAAATGCTTATCATGCTCCTGCCTTAAGGCATTTGCACTTGCTATTTCCTTCATCACATCTCTACCTGGCTCCTTTTCTTTAAGGGACGTTCAAATGTCCCCTTTCTCCATGAGGCCTTCACTGACCATCCTGCTTAAAATTGCATCCCGGGGGCGACTGGGTGGCTCAGTTGGTTAAGCAGCTGCCTTTGGCTCAGTTCATGATCCTGGGGTCCTGGGATCGAGTTCCACATCGGGCTCCCTGCTCAGTGGGGAGCCTGCTTCTCCCTCTCCCTCTGTCCCTCCCCCAGCTCATGCTCTCTCTCTCTCAAAATAAATAAATAAAATCTTAAAAAAGAAAACAAAAAAATAAAATTGCATCCTATAGTACTCTCTATGCCTTTTCTCTGTTTTGTTTTTTCTACAGCACTCATGGAACATCCTAGATATTTTATGATAGTTATTTGTTTGCCTCCCCTCACTAGAAATAAGCTCCATAAAGGCAATAAATCTTAAATATTTTGTGCATTGCCATTTCCCAGGGCCTGGGATAGTGCTTGGCACATAGCAGGTGCTCAGTAAATATTTACTCGGTGAATCGATGAATATTCCCACCACCAAATCTTTAAATCTGTATTGCCCTCCTATTAGAGCTTTCCTCTATCCAAGTGCTACTCTTTTTCTTGTGCTCCTTGTCCCCTCCCTTTTCCCCTTCTTACTGACTTCATATCTGCTGCTATTCCATCTCTCTCCCTCACCTTCAATCACCCTGTCCCCCCACCCCCACCCCCACCCCGTGGACTATCTTTCATCTCAGAAAAAAATTCTCCTTTGATAGCACATCCTCTTCAAGTTGTACCTCCATTTCTCTGTTCCACTTTATGGCTAAGCTTCTCAAACAGGTTGTCTACATTCTCTCTCCACCTCTCTAATCTCAGCTCTGACCACTCTTCCCCCTCATTCTGTATGCCCTGAGCACATGGGCATCCTTTCTGCTCCTCTGCCTTCAGTACTTCAGCTGGCTATCTCATCCTTTACTCAAAGCTTTTCACAGGGCCTTTCCTGCCCACCATGTCCCAAGTACTTTCTAGCTTATGACCTGTTTATTTTCCTTATGGGGCTTATAATGTAATTACCTTGTGCACATATTAATTTATGGTCTGTCTCTCACTAAAATGTTAGCGCCACGAGAGCAAGTGTTTTGTTCACAGCTGCATCTCTAGAGTCCAGTGGTGCCTGGAACAGAGTAAAGGTTCAATAAGTGTTGAGTGAATGAGTGAGTGAGTTTCCAGTGACCAGACAGAGGACTTAAATCTAACTGACATGTGCAAATAGATGCATTCACAGTACTGCTCCTGGAAGCAGTATTTCATATTGAAAAAATGGGGTGGGCTGGGGAGAAATGTCTATCAGTTGGGGATCTGCTAAGTAAATTATAGTACATTTACACAATGGCATACTCTGCAGCCATACTACGTGGTGATGTAAATTTGTATTTATTGAAATGATGAATTATCCAGGATATTATATAAAGCAACAAATAAACAACCTTGAAAGTACAACTTACTGAATGGATGGCACAGTCCACTTCTGTGGAATAAAATATATTCTATCTAACCCGTGTCTTTGTAAAGCTAGATATGTAGGAATTATTTATCAAAATATTAACAGTTTTATCTAGGTGGTAGGATTTCAATTAATACATGTTTTCTTTAGTTTTTGTATTTTTAAAGTATTTTATGGTCAACATGTAAGCATTTTATTTCACCAGTTACATATAAATT
Organism: Leptonychotes weddellii; assembly: GCF_054177405.1. Taxonomy (NCBI): domain Eukaryota; kingdom Metazoa; phylum Chordata; class Mammalia; order Carnivora; family Phocidae; genus Leptonychotes; species Leptonychotes weddellii. Next base: position 64,663,310 of record NC_138380.1, on the reverse strand, counting down.
GTTTGACTCATTCACTCATTCATTCAACACTATTGAACTTCACTCAGTTTCAGGCACCTCTAGACCCTAGAGCATACAATCACATTTTTCTTTTTCTTTTCTTTTCCTTCTTTCTTTCTCTTTTTTCTTTCTTTCAAGATTTATTTATTTGAGAGAGAGAGATAGAGACAGTGTGCATGAGAGCAGGGGGAGGGGCAGAGGGAGGAGAGAGAATCTCAAGCAGACTCCCCTCTAAACAGGAGCCCCACTTGGGGCTCAATCTCATGACCTTGAGATTATGACCTGAGACGAAACCAAGAGTCGGTTGCTCAACTGACTGAGCCAACCAGGCGCCCCAATCACATTTCTTTCTTATGTGTTGTATGCAGCCTTATTTTAGGACTGTTTGAAGCTGACACCACCATCTACCTCTTCTGACTTAGAATGACTTGAGGAAATAAGATAGTTTGTATTTGTATGGCATGTCCGAATATCTGGCACTTGGGGGATGGCTCTTTGAATGTTAATTGCCTCCCTTCTCCTCTTGAGAGAGCCATTTTTGCTGCACCTACAGCTAAGTAACACTGTATCACCGTGCAATCCAACAGGCAGGAGGGAGGGTCTATTAACTTGACGCTGCTGCCTCTTTGCATCAGGTGCTGTTTGGAAAGCTGAGGCCAGTAGATGTTGAGTGAATGTGAGTAAACTTGACTTTCTTGATCAGCTTTCTGAATACACTGTCATGATAGATGTCATTTTCCAGTGAGGAATCCTGGAGATCACAGGAAGTACAGGATTTAGAATAACAGGCCCCATGCCAAGTGCTGATGTCTCCTCTCTGATGATGCAGTACTTCTCAAAAATGTGCAGGAGAGTGAGTTCTAGCGGGGGTGCAGTCTGGTGATGGGGTAGTCTTGTGCGGTGACTGAAGTCATGAAATATCTTCGAAGTCTTCTACATTATTTAAAAAAATTTGAATTTTGCATTCTATTCCACAATGTTTTATGTATTTTAAAAATAGTGTCTTTAATGAAAAACACTTTTTTATTTTAAACAAAGTTGATGCTTGAGGAAAGTAGATCTTTTTAGCGGTAGCTTTGTATTCTCCTCTGTATACTCCAGGTTTCTGGGAATCCCCACTTGAAAAGTGCAGGCTCTGCTATCATTGTTTTTATCCACACTTAAATAAGGACACTACTGAAATTACAGTGCAGAGCAGCGGCCTCCAACTATAGTACTACTAGAGGAGAGGGAGCTGTGTTAGGATTTCTGCTGCAATTGATAGAAATTTTCCTGAGCCACCGAAGTTAAATGGAGAGAAAAAAAAAAGCTACAGACAGACTTCATTATAAGGATATGGGGAGTTCCCTAGCCTGGGGAAGAGTCAGAAAGCTGTCTGGATTCAGCCTCTGCACATGACCATCTCTCTCCATGGGTCAGCACTCCAAGATCCCCTGTGCATGCAGGGAGAAATACAGCTATCTGCAGCTCCGAATTTACAGGTAGCGCTCGCAGACATCTAAGAGATGGATGCACCATCTCTTGGTCCCACATTCCATGGGATACTATGGTTGCTCCATCAGCTACATCCAGGAAAGGGGCATTTGGAGAACAAGTGTGACCTCCTGGGCCCACCCCTGCCATGAGTTCTTCCCTAGAGAGCCGGTAAACTGGGCTGACACTTAAAAAGGCAAATAAGTGGCAAAGACCTTCGGGCTTTTAATGAAGCTCTAAGTGAGAATAGCAGAGATAGCTAGGGATCAGCTGAAGGATCTTTCTGTACGCTGCTTTGAAGTTAACGGTCCAGTCAAACCTGATTGTAGATGCCCACGGTTTGTGGAAATATGTGTAGTTGTGAGTGACCTTTTAAACTACAAACTTTCAATTTTTAAAAAAATTGTTTTGAGAACCTCCTCGTCTATCTTGAAACACCAGCGCCGCCAAGATGCCGGCTTATCACTCTTCTCTCATGGACCCTGACACCAAACTCATTGGAAACATGGCACTGTTGCCTATCAGAAGTCAGTTCAAAGGACCTGCCCCTAGAGAGACAAAAGATACAGATATTGTGGATGAAGCCATCTATTATTTTAAGGCCAATGTCTTCTTCAAAATCTATGAGATTAAGAATGAAGCTGATAGAACCTTGATATATATAACTCTCTACATTTCTGAGTGTCTAAAGAAACTCCAGAAGTGCAATTCCAAAAGCCAAGGTGAAAAAGAAATGTATACGCTGGGAATCACTAATTTTCCCATTCCTGGAGAGCCTGGTTTTCCACTTAATGCAATTTATGCCAAACCTGCAAACAAACAGGAAGATGA